>NW_028186945.1:3728069-3826803 GCF_003343005.1 Rhea americana | reverse complement strand
GTGCACAGCCAGAGGTGGAGCATCTAGATTCTTCATATTTCAGAGAAGAAAGAGAGGAATCAGAGAGTGCACAACTGGAGACTGAGCATCTGGACTTCTCCTTTTCCAAGGAAAAAACAGAGGAATTGCAGGGTGCACCACTGGAGATTGAGCATGCAGACTTCTTGCATTCCAAGGAAGAAAAGGTGGCATCAGAGGGTACAGAACTGGATAGAGAACATCTAGATTTCTTATATACAGGGAAAGAAACAGAAGAATTGCAGAGTGCCCAGCTGGAGAAGAGTCATCCATCTTTCTCATATTCCAGGAAAGAAATAGTGGCATCAGAGAGTGCACAGCTGGACACAGGGCATCCAGATTTCTCATATGCAAGGAAAGAAACAGAAGATTTGCAAAGTTCTCCACTGGAGGAGAAGCATCCAGATTTCTCAAGTGCAAGAGAAGRAATGGGGAAATCAGAGGGTGCACAGCAGGAGAGAAAGAATCTACATTTTTCATCTTYCAGAGAAGAAATAGAGAAACTGGAGAGTACACAACTGGGGACTGAGCATCTGGACTTTTCCAGGGAAGAAACAGAGGAATTGCAGAGTGCACCACTGGAGATGGAGCATGCAGACTTCTTGCATTCCAAGGAAGAAATGATGGCATCAGGGAGTGCACAACTGGACACAGAGCTTCCAGATTTCTCACATCCCAGGGAGGAAATAGTGGAATTGGCAAGTGCACAGCTAGACATGGAGCCTCCAGCTTTCCCATATTCCAGGGAAGAAACAGAGAAATCAGGCCATGTGCAGCTAGAGAGGGAGCATCCAGCTTTCTCATATTCCAGGGAAGAAGTAGTGGAATCAGGGAATACACAGGTGGAAACCAAGCATCTGGAATTCTGTTTTTCCAGGGAAGAAACAGGGAAACAGAAATATGTTCCTTTGGAACTGGAACACTCAAAGTTCCCGTATTCTCACAAAGAAGCAGAGCAACAAGAAACAGCGCAGCTCGTGCTGGATCCTTCAGACTTATATTCAGTGGAAGAAGAGAAAGAAAACACTACAGAACTTGAATTGATGTATGCATCTGATGTATCTGATTCAACTGGAAGAGCTGAGGCACAGCAAACTGGGTACTTGGGGTCAGAACATTCAGATTTACCATATCCTACAAATAAAAGAAAGCAGCAAGAAATGGCACAAGTAGATTCGGACAATTCTCATTTGTCGTATTTTGGTGTCAAAGTTGAATACCCACAGTCTGCGCAGCAGGATTCACAGCATAGAGATAAGCTGTATTCCCTTGACAAGGCAGGGAAAGAAGAAACTCATCAACTGCGGTCAGAGCATGCAGTTTTATCATGCTCTCCTGTGAAAGAAAGGCAAGGTAAAACTTCACAGCTGAGCTTGCAACAAGCAGATACATCATCTTCCACAGGCAAAACAGAACAACAAGAAATGTTACGACCAAAGTTAGAACAAGCAGCTTCACCATATTCCTGTGGAGAAGCAACACAAGAAGCTGTACAAAAAGATTTAGAAGGTTCTGAACTGTCATCTTGCATTAGCAAGGCAGAGCACCATGAAAATGTACCATTAGTTTCAGAAAACCTTGATTTCTCATTAATTACTGGAGAAGCAATGCAAGAAGGAATGGAATCAGGATTTTCAGACTCTTTGTGTCCCACTGACAAACCAAAGCCCTGGGAAGTGGCACCATCAGAGCAGAAGCATTCACTTCCCTTCTACTCCATTGCTGACAGTCAGCAACAAGAGACTACGCCAGTGGATTTGGCACAGCCAGATACAGTGTACTCCTTTGGCAAAATGGAACAACAAGAACAAGGAGAGCTGGAACAACAGGAAACATCCCAACAGAAAGCTACAGAAAGGGAACTGGAGCATTCAGATTTGTTAGAAACCTGTGGGAAAGCAGAACCACAGGAAATGGAACAAATGGATTTGGCCCAGTCATACCACTCATATTATTGTGACAAAGAAGGACAGCACAAAATAGCTCAACCAGAGTTAGTGAATCTGCCTTTGCCATATTCTCATGGGGAACATATGCAAGGAGAAGAAATAGAAATGGAGCCAGAGTATCCAGAATGGGCACTTTCTGCAAGTGCAGAAATGCAGCAGGAAATGATAGAACAGAAATCAAAGCAACCAGATTTGTCACACACTGGTGGCAAAATGAAGCAACAAGAAATAATACCTCCAGAGCTGGAACAAACATTTTTGTCATCTTCCACTGAAAGAACAGCATCACAGGAATTAGAAATGAGGTCAGAATATCCAGATTTGTCATATTCCTTTGGCAAAGCAGAACAACAAGAGACATTGAAACATCCAACTTTATCATTTAGTATGAAGCAACAAGAAACTGCACCGCTGGCAACAGAACATCCACATTTTTCATCTGACATCAGTGAAACAAAACCAGGAGACACTGTACAGCGGGAGTCAGAACATCCAGAGCTGTCATATTTCATAGGAAAATCACAACAAGAATCAGAATATTTAAGTTCATTAGAAACCCTGGGTGAAGCAGTGCAAAATGAAAAAGCTATGCAAGTGGAATCTAAATATCCAAATTTGTTGTATTCTGTTGGTCAAAAAGGCCAACAAGAAACTTCACATCTGGATTCCAAATATCCAGATTTATCATGTTTCCTAGGTAGTGCCAAAGAACAAGCAACTCTAGAGTCTGAGTCAAAACATCAAGACTTGCCTAAAGTGACCAGAAAAAGCATTCCACCAGCAACTGCAAAAATAGAATCAAAACATCCAGATTTGGCTTATTCCCTTGGCAAAGCAGAGGAGCCAGAAATTGTACCACGGGAAATGAAAYGCCCTAATTTGTCACATTCCACTGATGAAAGAAAGCAACAAGAAATAGTACCATTGGATCAGAAACATAGCAAATTTTCTATTGACAAAGGAATGCAGCAACAAAACACAAACCAGCAGTTAGAGCAAACAAAGTTTTCATATTCTGCTGGCAAAACTGAGCAATTAAAACGTGCTCAACAGGACCTGGAACAAACCGATTTATCGCTTCCTATTGACAAGCCAGACTCTGAAATGGCCCAGCCAAAAATGGAACATGTTGATGTGATATGTCCTCCTGACAAAAGAGAGGTACAACAAAGAGTACAACTAGAATTAGAGCAAACAGGTTTAACTTACTCTTTTGGAAAAACAGAACAGAAAACAGTGCAGCCAGAAATGGAACATCCTGGTTTGGCACATCCTGCGGATGTAATAGAACAAGAGGACATGGCACAGACAGAGCTAGGACATCCTGATATGTCTTATCCTGTTTTTGAAACAGGAGAACTGCAAACTGCACAGTTAAAATCCAAACACCCAGGTCTAGCATATTTTGCTGATAAACTGCAGGAAACCACACAGCTGAGGGTGGCACAACCAGATGCATCATATGCCCGTGACAAAACAGAACAGTGCCCACCTGCCCAAATGGACCTGAGCCACACAGACTTGTTATTCTCTGCTGACACGGCAGGACAGCCATGGATGGTGCACACAGCCTTGGGGCACCCTGATGCCTCAGCATGTTCAGTCGATAGAACAGAACATCCACAAACTGTAATGTTAAGAGGTCCAGATGTTTCATCTCATAGTGAAAAAGCAGAGCAAAAAGAAATGTCAAAACTAGAGTTGAAACATCCTGATTTTTCCCATTCCATTGATAAAACACAGCCACAGGAAACTACACAACTGGGGGTAGGAAAACCAGATCTCTCACCTTTACCTGGCAAAGCAGAGCAGCCACACAATGCTCAAGAGGAACTGGAGCAGTCAGGCCTTGTGTATTCTTTCAGCAAAGTTGGACAACAAGAGAAAGCCCAGCCAGAACTGGAACATCCACAGTTATCTTATTCTGTTCATGAAGCAGATGAAGAAAGCGCAGATTTAGCACGTGCTGTTGGCAGATTAGAGCACCATAGATTTATACAAACAGAGGCAGAACAAATGGATTTATCATGGCCAATTGATGAAATGCAGCAACCACAAATTGCTCAACTGGATTTGGAACATCCAGATTTATCTTATTYCATTGGCACAGTACAGCAACAGGAAAAGGTTCGACCAGAACTGGTACAGCCAGGTGATTTTTCATCATCTCACGGCAAAGAACAAAGGGAAAGTGTAAGAATGCAGTCAGATCATCCTGAATTGCAGTGCTCTGTTGGGGAAATAGAAGGATTGCAAACTTCACAAGTGAGATCTGAATATGYGGACTTGTCATTTGCTGTTGACTCAGTAGGACCTCATGAAGTGGCACAATCAGAGTTGAAAGAATATGATTTGYTGCATTCTTTTGTAGAAACAAAGGGATCACAGGCTGCCCCACTAGAGTCTGAATATCCAGACGTCTCAAATTCCTTGGACAAAGCAGAGCATCCTGATTTGTCCTCTTGGATTAGTAAAGAAGAGCAAACTGCGCMACTGGAGTTCAAACAACAAGAGAGGGGAAATTACAAATTACACCCAGAGCAACCAGTGTTGTCATGCTCCCACGGCAGAGCAGAGCAGCCCAAAAGTGCCCGAATGGAAGTGAAAGTCCAGGAATTCTTGTATTCCTCTGGCAGAACAGAGCAACAAGAAATAGCAAAACAGCTATTGGAGCATCCCAATTTATCACATTCCACTGATAAAACACAGCAACTAGAAACTACACAACTGCAGTTAGGACAACCAGATTTATCATCTTGCCTTGGCAAAACAGACCAACCAAAAACTGCTCAAGTGGAAGCAGAACATGCGGACTTGCTACATTTCACTAGCAAAACAAAACAGCAAGGAGAGGCACAACCAGAGTTTGAATATCCTGGTCTGCTATATTCCATTGGCAAAGTAGAGCAGCCACAGGCTCTGCAGCTGAAATCAGAACAGCTTGTAATATCAGAGCCTACTAGACAAACAGAGCAACAAGGACGGGCACATCCAGAGTGGGAACTTCCTGATTTATCGTATTCCATTAGCAAAACACAGCCACAGAAAGCTACGCAACTGGAATTAGGACAACCAGATTTATCCTATACCCTTGCTAAGACAGATGAAATACAAACTGTGCAAGGGGAATTGGAACATGCAAATTCATTGTATTCTTCTGACAAAACAGAACAAGAAAGGGTATCACTGGAGTTGGGACATCCACAGCTATCTTATTCTGTTACTGAAGTAGAACAGGAAGTTGCCCATCAGAAACCAAACTGTCAAGATTTGTCATATTCTATTGGCAGATTAGAGCACCATGAAATTGTACAACCAGAGGTAGAAGAAATGGATTTATCATATCCAGCTAGTGAATCAGAGCCTTCACAACCTGTCCAATTAGTACTGGAACAACCAGAGTTTTTGGAGGCTTTTGGCAGCCTAGAGGAAAAGAAAACGGCTCAGCCTGGCTTTTTGCATTCCTTTGGTGAAGACCAGAAACAAGCTTCACAGGTGGACTTGGAGCAACCAGTTTTATCATATTCCCTTGGCAAAGCAGAGCAACAGGAAACTGCACAAACAGAGTTTATGCATTCTGATGTTTCTGATGTTTCATATTCCACTGGGAAAGCAGAACTGCAAACTGAACAACTGAAATCAAAATGTCCAGATTTGTCATACACTCTTGGCAAAGCGGAGACTCATGGAAAGAAACAACCAGAGTTACTGTATTCCTATGGCGAAAGAGAGCAGCCACAGCTTGCTCAGCTGGAGTTGGAGCATATAGAGACATCATTCTTCGCAGGAGAAATGRAGCGGAGGGAGGGCGCCCAACCTCAACTGCAGTGTGTTAATTTGCAGTACTCTGAAATAGAGGAACCAGAAACTCCTTCTGTATCATATGCCTTTGGCAGTACTGAGAAGCAGGAAACTGCACAACTGGAGCTTGAACAATCAGATTTATCAAGTTCTTCTGACAAAGCAAAACAGCGTGAAACTGCCCTGCTGAGAGCAGAGCGTTCAGAGAAGCAGGACTCAGAGATTACTTCATCTCTAACTACTCATTTGGAAACTGAACAACAAGTTTTATCCTTTTCTGCTGAGGAATCAGAGAGTCAAAAAATTCAACCTTATTCATCTCTTCCTGAACAATCAGTATCTGTACCTGTAGGTGTTTCACAGTCTGTTTCTGAAATAAAAATGGGAAAAAGTCAGAAGTCTTCACCTATAACTGCAAGCCTGTCCCCCGAGCACTCAGATTTATCTTACACTCACGGTAAAACAGAACAGTTAGAATTTGTACAACCTGAGTCAAGCTTCTTTTTTGCAAAAAGTAAGAAAATTGATCTACATTCACCTGTGGCTGTACAGTCAGAGACTGAACATGCAGTTTTACCTGAAACAGGAAGAGAGCAAACTCCACACTACTTTCACACAACTACACAATTAGAATCTGAACAATTAAATCCATCATATTCTGTAGATAAAGCAGAAGCCCCAGAAAGACAAGACTATTTAACTGTCCCTGCAAAACTGGAGTCTGAACCCTCAGTTTCATTTTATTCAGTTGATGAAACATACCAGCAAGAAATTCCACCTTATTCAAAACCCACCTCTGAGTATTTGGTTCCTACATACTCCCTTGCTGAAGAAGAAAAGCAAAGCATGCAGCCGTTTAGTCCTCAAAGAGCACAATCAGAATGTAAACATATAATTACACATCCTGATGAAACAGAACTGCAACAAGTTCAGCTGTATTCATCTAAAATAGCAAGATCGAAGACTGCAGAGTCAGAGAGTATGTCTCTAATGCACATACCAGACCAAGGCAAGCAAGAATCTCAAGATCAGTCATTGGACACAGAATATTTGTCATCAGAGCAGTTAAGAATTCCCCCCAAATTCACTGCCGAGCAGGATGAGCAAGAAATGCAACCTGATGTGCAGCAAGTGACAAAGTTGATGACCACAGAGTCCAAGGCTGTAGCAGACCAACAATCAGTGTCATCAGATTCATTTGTACGTTTTCATACACTGCCTGAAAGGTCAGTATCACTGKTTTTCACTGATGATGAAGAGAAACAAAATATTCCATCATCTTTATCAGACATAGTAGACATGCTTGGAAAGCAATCAAACATTATTTTAAGCAGTTATGAAGAAAAGGATAGACATGAAATGCCATATTTTACAGAGCAAAAATACACATCCTCAGAGCAACTGGGAGCTATTTCATCAGATCTTATTTATGAAACTGTGACACACAAACCTCAGCTTTATTCTAGTGAAGGAGGCAGCCTGTCTTCAGCAGAGTCGAAGTCCATTTACAGTRTTTCTTCTGATGAAAAGCAGAATCCAGATATTCCATCATCTTCTTTTGGGCTAGCTAGCTGGCTGGTAGAAGAGGTGAAAGCTCGTTCAATTAGTCCAATAAGAGCTACAGAAGTAGACAAGCAAGGAATTCAGCTTTCTCCAAATGAAGCTTATGATTCTGGATCAAAGCAACTCCCAGCCGGAAGCTGTGAAGAACTTACAGTTAATAGTACTATGAAGAATAAACCAGGTATATTTAGAGCTTCTGATATAGCATCAAGTGAAATTTCCCACAGATTGTCCTCAGAAACTAGTCACAGAATTCAAAGGTGTGATTTACAATCTCTGGGAAGAGATAATCCAGGTCCAGAAAAAGTTCCAAAGGATGAAACTAGCGCTGGAAACCTTACAAAAACGGAAGCAAGGCAACATCCAGATGTAGACAAAGTAGATGAAGTACCTGAACATCACCTTGCGGGAAAAGATGAAGAAATAGAGCATGTGAGAGCTGTAGAAGATAGTCAACATGCTCCTGAACCTACTGAACAAAAAGATCTATTTAATATAATTTCAGAAGGCTATGAAATCCTAAATATTCATGCTCCTACACATATTTCTTCTGTTGATCAAGAAGAAAGTAAACACATGCCRGATAAACTAGAGTACTTGGAAACAAATCCTTCATTTAAGAGAAAATTAGCAGATGATGGCCATAGAGCCTTAGCTTCTGGAACAACCATTGAAACTTCAGAAAGTTCAGTGCTGGGAAACCCTGGAAATAAAAATCATGAACTAAAAGAATTGGTCAAAGATGCTGCTGCWGAGGAAACTGGAGAAACAGAAGAGGAAAAGTCCATGTTGCCAGAAAATAATAATGACACAGTGTTGGACTCTAATAATGGTATGGCTGATATGGATTATTTTGAAAAATATACCTTGATTGATGACAAATCTCCAATTAAGCCAACTTTTGAGAGACCAGATTCATTGGTTTCTATGACAGAAAATCCTAAGGAAGCTGTGGAAGAAGCCGCATCTTTTAAAGAAAGCTCTGAGGTAAATACTTTGGAAGAAGAGTTTTCCTTACTTGAAGATCTGGATGAAGTCTTTTATGGTACCACAAAAGGAGAAAGTATGGAATCCTATGCAAGCGTTTCAAAACTTTTACCTGTACAAAAATCAATTGATATTAGCAATAAAAATGTTATGAACGTAGAAGATGAACAGAAGTCACCAGGGACCCCACTGTTTGATTCAGAAGAAGGAGTGTTAGAACGATCCCTGTTGTTTCCTACCACTGTTGCTGCAATTAATCCAGAGCTTCTAGAGGAGCCACCTGCTCTGTCATTTTTATACAAGGATCTCTATGCAGAAGCAGTGGGTGCAAAGACAAAGGAGGAGACTCCTTCTGATGAGGAGAGTGGTAATTCTAATGCATCGTTTCCTAGTAGGAATTCAGACACAGATGATGGAACTGGAATATATTTTGAAAAATACATTCTTAAAGATGAAATTCCTGGTAAAGACATAGGCCATCCTCAAAAGGATCAGATACCAGAAGATCAGCCTTTTAGTGGAGRTATTTCTGTTCAGAGCTCAGGGAACAAACACAAGCAGTGGTCTAGTGATGTTTCAGGTGTCAGAACTAAGGTTCTTCCAGAAAGGGGACTTGTGGAGAGAGAGGAAGTCCAGGTTGACAGTGACATAAAAGCAACAGTTTGTAAACCAACGCATGCCATTCCTTTTGGAAGCAAAGTAAATCTTTCAGGTGCAAGAAGTGCTACCAGTGAACAAAGAGAAGAAAACAYACCTGTAGAAACAACTGAAGAATTACCAGAGCAAACAAGTCACCAAGAGTGTAGGCAAAGAATGGATTATCAGGGAGCTGCACTTCAAGAAGCAGCCAATAAACAGGAAGAACAACATGAAATAGCAGCAGTTCATCAAATGGAAAAACATATCCCATATATCAGGTCACCAGTTGAAGATAGTGAAGATGATCAATATGCCCAGGCAAATCTTTCACATGTCCCAATCCTTCAGCCAGCAGAGAAGCCAGACAAGGAAAGAGAGGAGCAGCGCCCTGATATTTGTGAAGATCTCGCTGAGGCAATTGGCTATGATGTGATTACACAAGAAGAACTTCTACAAGATGAAGTGTCCTCTGAACTGACACACGAGGAGCTTTTATTTGAAGATAGGGACTCTTTTGAGCATATTGGCGACAGTTACGAATTTGTAGATGAGCCAGAACAAAGAACACCTGTTGAACTTGAAGATTCAGGTTTTGTGGTAATGTATCCTGAAAAATCATCAACAAACATACCTCAAGTTGAGAGTCCACAAAGAGAACCGAAGAAAGCACAAGTAGATACATATTGTTACCACTGCAAGTGCCCAATATCTGCTATTGATAAGCTTTTTGGAGAACATAAAGACCATGAAGTCACAACATTAGATGCTGCTGCAACCAAGATGAAGGTAAGAATTAATTTGGGTGGGAGGAAGGAGGTGGCTGGACGAAGGAGGTACTGAAGCTAGTTTCTCTAGGCCTATTCTGTGAACTGGCCTTTAGAGAGTAAGTGTAGAGGCTAAGTCATAGTATATAAAATGAAAATTTTTCCTAAAAACCCGTAAGAGATCTGGAAGGGAGAGTTTCTTATCATTAAGGTGTTATCTAGACTCATAAACTTGCTAAGATGATGTTTTTATTTATTCAGATGTTTGAATGATCTTATTTATGTGTGGCTTTTATGGACTTCCATTTTTTAGCCTTCTAGTTTGTGCACGTTTGTCTAGATTGTAGGCACAGAGGGAGAAATGAGAGGATTGATGTTTATATGAGGAGAGAATTTTAGTAAGAGCAGCTCATTTCACCTGACAGAACAGAAACCTCTGCATACTGGTAACAACATCACCATAAAATGTTTTCCATCCCAGTTACATGTGTTGGTTGCTTGGAGATATCAGAGTATTTTCACAGTGTACGCTACACAGTTTTGTTATAACTCTGTCCTCATTTTCTGTTCAGTTCATGTTCAGCTTCCCAATAGTATTTTTAAGTGTAGTGAATTGCATTTAGCAATTCCTACTTCCTCCCACTATTTCTAAGCTGTATCATTTTAAAAGATAGATATGAATGCCATCCATTTCACTGGAGTGTGCCTTCAGTAGCAATACTGTTGAAAATGCTATCATGTCTGTAGAAGCTCATTTTGGCTGTTCTGCTTGTAAAAATGGCATGTTTGTGGTGTCTCACTTTTGCCACATCAGATTTGTTTATGTGCAAGAACAGATGTTCCTTCCTTGATTATGCGCTATTTAATCTCACCCCAGTGCCTGCAAGGTGAGCTCTTTTCTAGCACATTTAGAGTTACCAATAATGGAGAGTTTATAATTTCATGAACATCCTGGAAGGGCTTATGTCACTGATTTTTGAGTTATTTTTGTGTTAACTCATAGGTAAGAAACAAGCATTACAAGCAGGAGAAGTTAAGGAACTAGTTGCAAATGTCAATATTTACAAAAATATCTCTGTGGTGTGCAGAGGTATGAAATGTTATCACATTTTGGATAATTATCATTTCTGAGTGAAATATGAATGGCCATATACAAAGTATATCTGTAATAAAGTCACAGATCCCAGCCATCCCCAAAAGTAACCACATTGCAGTAAGTAGAGTTAAACCACAAATAAATGCCCTGTGATATCATTCCCTGGCTGTGGAACCTGGACACGAAACCAATAATTAAATCTGGCCACAACACAGGCTTGGCTTCATGTGATTTCTAGCACTCAAGGCTCTGGTTACTCTAAGACGATATTTCTATGTTTCTTATTACCTTTGTATAATTACTGAGAAAACTTTAAGATAGCAAAACGCTTGTCACCTGAATTTTGGCTTTAGGAGCACAGTTTCACCATAAGAGAAATGAGCTATGGATGGTATCGGTCAGATTAGATTGGGTATCTTGAGAAACAGAAGTTTGTCTCTGGTTCTCAATGACTGGCCCTAAATAGAGCCTTCAATTTTACAGTCCAATGTGACATTCATAGTTAATGGAAAATCACATGCTAGTTTTCAAGCAGATCTAGCTATAGAAGTTTGCCATGACAGGAAGGTGTTACCAAAGCAAGGTAACCTTCCTTTTAGATTTATGCCAGCTAATTAAAACAAAGTATTTTTGTAAATTATAAATTGCATCTGAGCAGATGGCCAGCTTGCTATCATGAAAGATCAAGAAGGACTACTGCCTGAGAGAGATTTCTGTGTCGTTTCTGGCACTGTTGTTCCTAGGACTTCTTTTGTTTGCACTTTTAATTCAGCCAGTGATTTTGATAGGAGATTTGGCTGTCCACACTGCCAGTTTAGGATTCTGGTTTGTAAGAAGTATCTTTAAAATTATAATTAAAAAAAACATTACTTATCTTCAGTTTGCTGCAGGAGACTTTACTGCATAAGCTATTAACCTGATAATTCCCTGCATTTTCTTTCTTTTTATGCACCTGTTTCCCCTCATGAAGGTCTGAGTACCCTTAACTTCCAGCATAACTATTTTGAAAGTCACGGTGTTCAACAACTTGCATAAGCACTTAGCACTTTGTTAAGCTGAGCTCTTCTCTTTTTTCTTTCTTTTTCTTTCTTTCTTTCTTTTTTTTTTTGGGGGGGTGTGGGGAGGGGGTGTTGGAAACAGTTTTGTCACTCTTCCTGTTGCTATTTCTGTGCTTGTCTTTGTAGCCAGGGAGACACGTGAAATTAATTTAGCGATTATTCCAATGGCAGCTCATGGCAAAAAAAAAATGCTTTGTACAAAAGCTTTATAAAATAATATACTCAGTTACTGAAACTTTTAAAATTTCAGGATCAATTAGATGAATTGCTAATAGCATTGGAAGAAAAGTCAATGAAGACTGAAGGGGTTGTGAGTGAAATTGAATCTCTATTTAACTCTGTTGAGGTAAGTGCAGTGTTTATCAAGTTAGTTTTCTTACTCTCCACAGAAGTGCTTCTAAGATATGTTTCCTTTGTTTTGTAGTGTCATTTTTTCCACTAAAATGGGCTGCTTCTCCAGTCCTCAAACTCACTTCTCCTGCCTCAAGTAGTTAACCTGAGGGAAATAAAGATGCAAACATTTGCTTTTTCTGTATATGATTGCAATGTGGAATATGTGACTGGAAGAAAATGTTCCCTTAATTTTGATTGCATTTATAAACAGCTCACACTGTGTCTATATCTAGAGTCCTGTGTTAAACCTAAAAACATTATCCAATATCCAGAAGTTCTTAAGCCTTGAGGACTGTATTATTTTCAGTCAAAAGTATGGATTTATAGGTATTTTGTAATCAGACTTCCTATCTGTATGCTTAGCTGTAGAAGATTAATTTTAAACACAATACAAAATTCTTCCATTAGTTTTTTATGTATTTTTCTAGCATTATTTCTCCTAGATGAGCTTGCGTACAGAAATAAAAATCTCTTGTCAGGATGCCAGTAGAAGTCTAGTGGGTGGCTCATGTATGGGTAGTTGAGAGTTTCTGTGTATTCATTAACTGCTGTAATTTTATTCTGCAGATCAGTTTACATCTTTTATTTTCTAGGAAAACTGTAAGAAAAATGCAGAGTTACTGGAAAAACAGAATGAAGACATGATTAAGAAAGTGGTAGCACAATATGATGAGAAATCAGAAAACTTTGAGGAAGTGAAGAAGATGAAAATGGAATATCTGTATGAACAGATGGTTAACTTTCAACAAACTGTTGATTCAGCAAAAGAAACCTTGGAGACAACAGTAAAGGAAATGGAAGAACTTGATGGATTTGTTTTTCTAAATGTAAGTGACTAACATTGCAGCTTTACTAATACTAGTTAGGAAAGCATTTATACACTACCTGAACTGATCTTAAGTTACTTTTTTTTTTTTTTTTTTTTTTTTTTTTTTTTTTTTTTNTTTTTTTTTTTTTATTTTTTTTTTTTTTTTTTTAGACAGCTAAATCCTGCAAGTTCAGTTATTCCACTCTGAAAGGGCTACATTGTTTGTTTTTGTTGTGTAAATGCTCAGAGAACTGCAGAGGTGATGCATAGGGTGAGAATATGAGTTATGCCTTTAGAAGGGTTCTGTTTTGCTTTGTGAAGAGAAGGCTGTGTTGTTTATTAATTTTTATTTAATAAAATAAATATTATTTTAATATGTAAATATAAAATAAAATATATAAAATAAATTTTATTAATTTATTATTAATTTATCTAGAACTGGCTATTCAAGAATAAGAAGTGTCATAATAGTAGAAGGTACTTTTTTGTAGGAAAGGTGAAACAAGAAAGTCTACTTGGAAATTATCCAAATTGAAAGATGAGGTTTTTTTATAGATGTTTTTGTTTTTTGTTTTAAATAAGAAGACACTAAGTGTAATTGTACACTCAAATTATTGAGGCTAAACTAAAAGTTTACTACTGAAAAATTTCTAAACGGGCTAGATTCAGGAATGTGCGTGTAGCGTGCCTGTCTGTAATGGTCTTTTCTGTATTTAGAAAACATCTCTTATGAATTTGCGTGGCTCAGGTTACCTGGCTGATACAATCCTCAGTCAGTCTTATCCTGAGCTTGGTTTCACAGTCTTGTAGGTAATTAAACATTAATGGACAGAGGCCTGCAAGATTATTTTTGCGCTGCAAGAATTGTCTATAATTCAGCTGTGGCATGTCCTTCTCCTAGAAGTGTATCGGCAGTTTTGAAGGGGATGGGATTTCTGGGACAACAGTCCTCTCCGGTTATGAAATTAGTTTGCAAGCTGCAGAAATTCTCCTGGGGTGTAAGAAACAAAAAGTTCACGTTACTGTTGGAAGACATATTTAAAATCATTCGTACAAAATAGCTCCCCAGACAGAAATTCCCTGCTCGCATACTAGCAGTGACAGAAGCGGTGAGCAGTCTTTGGCATTCCGCACTCATATGAGTTCCCCGAGGACTTAAGTGTCCTGTAGCCAAGTGAATGCCTGGGAGGTGGGCTATTTTGGGATGAGTGAAAAATATATCATATTTTCCTGAACTTCACTAGGTACTGGAGCAGTCCCTTTGGCAAAAATGAATCTTTGTAATCTGTAATTATTTTGGGGAGTGGGGGGAGGAGAAGGATGATTTTCCACAACTGTGAAGGCTTTCTGTTAGTAGCAGAGGACAGGAGCCTGCCTTTCTATGAGACAGCAAATATTAGCTGAAAATTTATGGAATATAGGAGAAACTTTGACTCCATGGGTACAAATCTCACCTAGCATCTGGAAATCAGAAGTTAAAAAGGAGGTTTCAGACCAAATTTGGATTTGAAAGTGTTCTTCATGCACAAGTGATTTCCTTCTGTAAAAGCCTTGATTTAGAAAAGCATTTGACTGGGCACCAATCTTTATAGCTAGATATTGAATATTGACCCTCGGGAGTTTAAAGCCAAAAATGGACTTTAATAGCCTGCTAAGTCAGAGCTTTGAAGTGGAATATTCTTAAGGAACCAAATTCTCTGCTGGTGTGAATGAGCAGAATCCCAGCCAACATTAAGTCAATAAAGCTCTGTGTATTTTATGTCTACGGAGAATTGTTAGATGAGTGGCTATTCGATATTTTCAGGCTTTTTAAAACTGTTAATACATTTATTTTTTTTCCTTCCTTAGTCATCTAAAGAATTGAATAAAAGGTATATGAAGTATTCATTAAGTGCACTGTAGTGAGTACTAGGTCTGGCATGCTGGATGCTTTGTCTACTATTTTCAAGCTTTGAAAACACACTGCTAGTATTGGTAGTTACTTCTACAAACTTTGCAAATAATAAAATTAAGGGAATAAGTTTTAATTTTTTTACTGTAACTGACTGGTTTGAAGTGTTTTGCATGTGTTCTGTAATGCATCAATTAGATAGCATTTTAAAATGTCGACTTAACTCTATACTTCTACATAGACATTCTTAAACAGATGTTCTTTGTAGTTAATATACAAACATATATTGAAGAACATTTTGACCATGCTTACGTCTCTTAGACATCACTGTTACGTTCTTTTTTCATGAGCCTGATTCTGTATTATGTGGTTTCCATGAAAGATCACAATGCAAATTATTATTCACATGGCTGGACTAGGTTGCCAGACTACATTCTGAACACAGCTCCAGAAAAATTTGAAATTAAACAGCTATTTTAACCACAGTTTCCATCTTTGCTCTCTTCAAGAGCTCACCAGGAGAGTAAGGAGCAGGGTCTCTCCTTCTCCCCCACCCAACTCCCCCATCGACACCACCTGATTCAGGATGTCTCAGAGGGCTTGTGCCTCACTGCGCTGACCAGCATGGTTTGTGTGGTTTGCCTCGAAAGAGACTTTTTTGTGAGACCCAACCTTTATGAGGGAAGTGTTCAATTACAAGCTCATTTTCTCCCAATAAATTTTCTGGGGTGACCTATGAACACTCCGGCCTGGCTCCAGGCTCCTCCTGTTTAACCACTCATGCTGCAGGAAATCCTGCCCAGTCTCCTCCGCTTGCCAAAACCGCCGCTGACCTTGCCCCCAGGGCCCGGGCGCTGCGCGGTGCACAGCACGCGCCCCTGCCAGCGCTGACTCCGCCGTCACAGCGCACGCATGCTTGTGTGTGCTGATGCACAGCGGTACAGAAATGACAGCAGGGTTCCAGCTTGTGGTCAGATTACAGCTCCAGGAGAGTGGGCTGAAGCGGCTGTGCCAAACACCCTTTCATGGTTCCCATGAGTTTACAGAGCTAGGGCTATRAAGTTGGACTTCCCTCTTGTATGCCAAGATGTGACAGTCTGGCCAAGTATCTGCATGTAGTTTACTGCATAATAACATGGTAGAACACGTAAAATGTGACAAAATAATTTTCCAAGACTTTCTATGTTCTTGATATTTATTTATTAACTTACACACTACACTTACAGTTTATTCTGTCTTGTGCACGGTTTTGACTGTTTATTTTGATAATATCTGGTTTTATGAAAGAGGTTAAGAACAAGATCTATATAACAATGCATGTTTTTCTAAAGAAAATGTATTCTGTGTCTGTTGTGCTCTGTTAAGACTACACAATTAACTACTTCAGTGRTGGACCAAAGGCAGGGAGTGAAATTCAGTTGCTTTGAAAAAATAATCTTTCATTTCCTTGAAGCTGCTTCTGCCTCAAAGTTAAAAATATGTTAGCTTTTTCCTATAATGAACTCAGAAAATGTGGGCTAATTAGGTGGAATCCATTTTCCCTGCTGTTTTTTTTTTGCTCGTCAGAAGCAGCTGCTTTATATTATGTCTCTGGAGTCAGCTGCCTTAGTTTAGCTCTAACGTTTGTAACCTTTAAAAGCACTGTGTTAGTAAGTCCAAACCACTGTATTCTTGGTAATTTTGCTATGAACTTCAAATCCTCATGTTCTCATGGATCAACCATATGCAGACTGTGTTTTCTCTGTGTTTCTTATGTAAAATCATAGTATATGCTAAATATTCAAAATTAGGAAAACAGTTTCTCCTTGCATGTTGTCCTCAAGTTCATGGGAGGTGTTTAGGGATGTACATGTCACATGTGCTTTGGTTCTGGCCTTTGGAAACTATGCAACACCGCAGGGGATTTATATGGTGATGTGTTTTTTCCCAAATAGGTTACTTTCTGCAATGGATACTACTCTCTCTTTAGAAAAGGTGCCCCATGCATTTTCACTTTTTGAACACTATGCGGACAGTCCAGGAAAAAGCAACCACTCCTTAAGTCACTTGCCTGGTAAGAATCTCTGAATATCTTCTTCATAAAAGCTAACGTTTTGGCAATGCTTTGGAAATGCTTTAGCTTTTAGAAAGCTAAAAACAGAATCTATTTGAGAAGTATAAATTTACAAACCATATAATTAGCAATCAGAGTTGAATGTAAAATGAAGTCTAATTGTGCACAAGTGTTTGGCTTACAGTAGGACATCAAGATGAGTAGCAGAGAGGAAAGTGCTAAACTGTGAGATTCTTGCATCATTTAAAATATCTGTACTTCAGACTGACAGCAGGTCTCTAGCTGTAAACCTCTGGAGGCTAAAGAAGCTGCTGTCTGCTTGTGGGCAGGGAGCGAGAAGCCAGTGAAGGGGTCTGCTGTGCTGCATGTAGTAGGAAGCAGCCCTGCCGAGCTTCTGTGGGCAGCAGAGCTGCGGCTGGCGGAGGAGGTCGCGGCRTTTCTGCTGCATGAGCACAGGTACCCTCAAACCCCTCCACGGAGGCGCAGGAGGGGGAAGTGGTTACTGTAGCTGGAAACACTCTCTACTCTGATGGGCCTTGATCATGTCTTTATCTAGTATTTTGTTTCCTGTAAAAAACCTACATACATAGGTTTTGTTATGCCCATGCATATACCTTTAGAAATCATCTGGATCCAGACAGCTGTCCATGAAGTTTGCAAACACTAAGCTGTGGGTCACTTTTCCTCATGATAAAGTCTCACTTCAGTGTTTCTTTCTCAAGAGAGATTTTTCCTGGGGAACTTGCAACACACTGCCATGCTCATGGCCTCTCGTTCACCTGCACTCCCACCCTGCTGTCCCCATCGCTCTCCTGGCTTTGAAGCAATGCCTCTGATGAGTTTGGTCTATGAGCGGATGACTTACAGCATCTATTTCCGTCAAGAAAAGAGTCAAGAGCTTTTGACTCTTGTTTGGAATAACTACTGCCTAGCAGGGCRCTGGCATATCTTTCCGATCTTCAATTCCATTTCAAATTTGTTTGAATTTCCATGAGGGCTTCAGAACTTAGCAGGGGTTGTTGGGTAGATGCTTGTGCATACAGCATTATCTCAGCCTCATTTCTTTAGGAAAGCAGAGTAGCAGATCTTTGTAACCTTCTCTCAACCACTCTAAATGGAGTGGTGAAGATGTGCTATGTATCATGGTTTGATTTCCCGTTGCAGTCTCATGGGTCCCGTAAGTCCCAGTCTTTCCTTCAGCACTGTTACCTGCTGGCAAGGTGGTACCTGAGAACAGCCTTGTTTTGTCATTTTGTATTTCCTTTTCGCATGGGTCAGTTCAAGATTTTTCCCCATACTGCTGAGATCTGTTTTTCAGTTTAATTTGCATTAGCTACTATGTTTGCTGAACAACAAGTAGCTCCAGATTGGGTTTGCTTTGACAAACTGGAGATGAATGAGTCTGTCCACTTGCAACTGACCTTTAATGCTTCTCATCCTTTATATCTTCTCCTCCTTTCTTTCTAAAATACCTGATTTTCATCCTTTACTTCAACTGTTAAGTACTTTAATTACTATTGCGGTTTTGGTTTTTTCTTCGGTGCACAGTACACTAAAAAATGTAGACTTTTTCAAGTTTCTGCCCTTTCCTGCCTATTTTCCTGAAGGAAAATAGAGGTAAATGCATGCATAAAACTCTATTTGGAATTTAAAACCTTCAGTACCTTGTAAAATACTGGAGGCAAATGTCAAGCTTTCTCAGAATTTGTTTTGTCTGAAAATATTTGATGAAATAGATGTGAATTTGCCACACTTCTCAATCCACGTATTTTTCCTTCAGAAGGAACAGTCTTTGAACAATTTCACATGACTTTATTTTTACCACTTCAGAAACAGTTTTCTTCAAAATACCTTCCATTTCCAGCAGTGTTCCATACCCACAGAAAATGTCCTTTTCCCTCAAATCCTTCCTCTTTTCACTTATAAGCAAGCCTGTTAACAAATTCATACGCATCAAAACCCATTGCAGTGTGCCCTTGAACATAGTAGAACTTAGGCTCTGTCAGAGAAAGAGTAGGAATAATTTCAAAACCAGAACATTATTATTTCCAAAGCTTGCCATGAGTCCTGCCCGTATAAAACAGAAGACGAGGACCTTTGCTGATTGCGATATTCTTCCATCAAAGTCATAGAGGAATGTAACTGCTCTCTTTCAGGTCCACAAAACCAAGGAAATGCTATTTCTCATTACACTGACAAGGTGTAAATATGTCTATAAAATATTTGGGATTATTGTTCTGCTATCTTGGAGGCTGTGGAAATCAGGTACAGTAAGGGAAGAGCTCCCTTACACCACAGCACTTCAGTGAAAACTGAAGCTGATCAAAATATGACCCGCTTTTCTTTTGAAAAATGTCATTTATTTGAACAAACTTGAGGTGCAAATGTGTAAATTTCAATAAAATGAGGGACCAACCTGTTGTTAATAGAAAAACATTCTGTTTCTGAAGACAGTAGKTCAACTTCTTGCTATAAATTACTTCCCTTTAAAAGTTTATTTCATATCATGTGGAAGGAAATTAGAAATCAAATGTTTTTCAGTGTTTCCAAACTGAATTTTGATGTATAAATTTTTTTCAGAAGTTTCATTCATTAAGAAATTTTCTGTTCAGTTTTGGAATAATAATAAATTTTGCAGTTGTGGGATTTCTGTAATCATAAATAACAGTTTCTAGGAAACTTCACAGAAAAAAAAATGATTTACTCATTGGGTAAACCACTGAAAGGAAGTCCTTTCCTAAAGATGATCAATTTTTAAATCGGTCAAATCTAGATGCAGTCAAGAGATAAAAAGTAGATTGTTTTTAGCAATAAAAAGAAAGACTTTTTCAATGGGAAGCAGATGTAGTCCTATGTACTTGAAGCTCTCTGTATAAATCATAAGGAAACAGCCAGCATCTGCATTTGCCTTGTTCGTGCCACAGGGGATCATCATCATTACTGTGAAGATAACTGAGAAAAGCAAAAGCTTTGTGCTCAGATCCTACCAGAATGTATGCAATACGGAAATTTACTGGGTGACGAGAGATAACCATATTTTTGTTCCCTGCAGTCACTTTAACAACGAACATAGAGGATGTGGGGGTTGCATCTTTCTTTCTCTTCCCTCTCTGTTAAGCCGTGACCTTAGCAGGGGATAGTGTTTTATCAGGGATGAATCTGTGCAGATGAGCAGACAGTCTGGAGTGTTTATGAGAAGTTTAGGGGGCTCTGGAGGACTTTGAGGCACCTTGATGAGGGATGCATGTAGGATATCTGACGAGGTTAGGGTTCTTCAGCTAAAGCAGAGCTTGGGCTTACCAGCCCACAGAGGAACCTCTCTCCTCTGAGTCTCCAGGGACCACAGCTGTCCTGGCAGAAGCCCCATTCCCATACCTGCAGCGCAAGCCCRCCTCTCTGCGAGTGGTGCAGCTGATCCCCAGGAGCCCTTGCCCCGGCTGTGAGAATCTGAGTGTGGGAAGTCTGTGCCTACATTTTCCTACTTATTTGCACACTCTTGCTGTTGCCAAGGCTTCTGTGGATCTGACAAACTATTCCTCCCCTCAGCATGGTGGGTCCTTTCCCCCAGACACCTCTCTAGGGATCGATTACATCCTCATCTGGAGGAGACTCAGTTCTTTTGTGAGCCTCCCATCAGACAGCAATTTTGCACTATTCGCTATAAACAAGCATTTCACTCACTTCTATCACAGGCGTCCTTTCCAGAGGGCAATCTCTTGCTCTAATTCTTGTGCTGCAAGGTAAGATTAAATAATGGAGAGGACAGTCTCCCAGAGCACCTGCAGTGTGCTTCAGGAGATGGACTCTCTGAGGACATGGCCTGAAATTGCTAGTATCTTCTGAGGTTTCATCAGGACATGTGCCTCCAAGCGGAGCACTGATTTGGGAAGCTCCAACTGTGACCAAAAGGAGCAGGTCTCCCATCTGCTGTGAGAGCGCCCTGGTCACTGCTGTGGCAGCACTGCCCCATGGGAGAGGACCTGGACAGGCCAAGAGGGCCAGGGCCACCCTGCCCCAGACAAAGCATAGGCATTTCACTGCCTTTCTCATGCAGGAGCAAGCTTCTTTCCCTTCAGATCGCTCCTGGGCTCCACCTTTGTCTTCATCTACCTTCACTCCATAACATCCAGCCTGCATGCTTGGCTAAGTATCATATTTCAGGATTATTTTATCCGGTGATCTCAGTACTGGATCTTATTTTGTCCAGGSTATGAGAGAAATGGACAACCAGAATCTCATGCTGAATAATTAAGTTTTTTCTTCCCTATTTTAGATGAACATATTGTTCTAACACTGCACTAATGCTGTCCCTATTCCAAATATTTGCTGTATTTGTTCACTTAAATTGTCATCTCAAATATTGGTAGTTGAGTAGAAATAAGGGATCTGGTTGTCTCACGATTAACATGTAGTTAATTTGGCTCAAAATACTAAAGTGTGAATAACAGCTAAAGATCTTTGTTTCAGTCCCGCAGACACCAACACTGATAGCACAGGAACCAAACTCAGCTACAAGTACCTCCATCGCGGTCTACTGGACTGTGAATGAAGGGGATGCCATCGACTGCTTCCAGGTCTATTGTATGGAGGAGCCTCAAGCTAACAAAGACCAAAGTGGTGTGTAACGACCTGCCTCTCACCTTTGTCATTGCAGTAGCCCTTGTACGGGGAGGGGTGTGTGTGTGTGTGTGTGTGTGTGTGCATACGGCTCAGTGATAGGAGGGGCTGTGAAGAAATTCTGCATAGGACTAAGGACAGGCAACTGAGGAGGAGAGCACAAGCTGGATGCCACTCCTTCTCCTCCCCCTGCTTCTCCAAAATGCGAGGTAATTATTTTGGTCCATAAAGTGCAGGGCAGTTGCTTGCAGAGAACCAGCAACATCTGTCTAGGCACTTTTATGGAAGTAGCCCAGCTGTCAGAGTGGATGTGTTCCTATCGCACTGTTGATACCGACGGGAACCAGAGACAGAGYTCCCAGAAGGAAGGGCCTAAGTAGAAATTTAGAGCCCTGCACGTACTTTGGAAATGTGTCCTAATAAACTAGGACAAGAAAAGATAATCAGAAAYGCAGTATTTCCACATGTGGGCACAGATTTTTTCAAAATGACATTAAGATATTTTAATTCTTAAATATGGAAATTGAGAAAAGAGGATTGAAATGCTTGTTCATTTAAAAGCTTAGGCTAATCATAAAATCACTTAAAGCACCTGGGTTCTGCTTAAATAGGTGTATGTGTCTGTTTGCGCACTGAAGGATTTGTCAGACATAAATCATGAGAAATTATGCTCTAGAGAGCTAAAAACAAAGYTGACAACTCTTGATTGCGCATCTCAAATTTGCAGCCTGTCATGTTTTAGACTACTTTCCTCTTGCGTTCAATGGGCACTGAACTCAAGGGCAGGTCAAAAACTTTCTGTCCAAACGGATTTTGAGTAAAACATTGAGATCTTGGCTAGTAAAACCATCTGGATTTTCAGCTGACTCTTTTTTAATATATTAGTTGGCAAGAGAAATCAGAGGCCCTGCAAAAGAAGTGCATGAGTATCATGGCCTCTGTGTGTGTGTGTGTGTTTCTCCTAGCTTTAGTGGAAGAATACAGAGTGACGGTGAAGGAGAGCCACTGCATTTTGGAGGATCTGGAGCCAGATCACTGTTACAGTGTGTGGGTCATGGCTGTGAACAGCACAGGATGTAGCTTGCCCACTGAAAAAGCCATTTTTAAAACAGGTATGTATACATTCTGGCATTTGGTTATTACAGGTTTCAGATTCTTAAACAAATTCTAGGTCATACTGTTACTAAAACAGAAGAAACTGTTTAGTTTAGTCCATCTAGCAGATCATAGGCAATTCATAATAATGTTTGCCTTTTTGTGAAAAGATAGCAGCATGATTGTTCCTAGGAGGAAAGTTGAAAGTATTCAGATACGAAGATGTTTTAAATCTTGTGCCTTGTGCCGAGGGCATTGGACGGGCAGATTATGAATTTCCCCTACRTGCTGCAATGCTGCAGGGCAGCTCCAGGAAAGCTACCTGACTGCTCCATGCTGCCGCCTTGCCTTTGGAAAATAAGGGAAATCATTGCATTTTTTTTGCCTCTCTGCCATCCTTCCGAATACATCTATGTTGCATTGATTTAAATGATAAAAAAAAGCAGGAGGAGGCCTGCTTTATAGTGGTTGCATGCAGCTTTGAGCTCAGTGGGGCACAAATCTCAGGTGTGGCTGAGAGGCTCCGCTGTTGTTTAAGTGGTATAAATTATGAWGAGTATTTTGATGAGCATTGCTTATGAGCTTCACTTGACTGATTAAGTTTTCTGAGATTTAATTTCTTAAATAATTTGTATTGACAAAACTGTTGCTTCTTGAATTATGAATAGGGTAAAGCATCCTGTGCTCTAGACAGTGAGGCCTCTTGCCAGATGATTTTTTTAGTGCTGCAGGGTAAAAACAATCATTAAGTTCATGAATTTACAAAATATGGACAAAGATATTTAACAATTTAATGCTGAAGTAACTCTGTACAGCACTGTACAACAGTGTACTGTTGAAATCACTTGGCAGCAGCCATAGCTTCAAGTCTTTTGCTTAATCTACTGGACATCAGATTTTTGGATAATTCTCTTTGATACTCAATTTATAGTTCATATTTTTAGCAAAGATGATTTTCCAAAGAGTTCAAAGCAGAAATTTAAATTTTACTATTTATCAAAAATGTAGAGMGACATAGAAATCCTCTTAAATGGTCAAATAATTAATGAGTTATTTCTAACATAGAAATAATAATTTTAAAAGGGTTCTCACCTCTCTCAAACCATTATTTTTAAGAACTGTATTTGCCTTTTGGGATCAGATTCACCATTCTCCTCGAAACTCAAGCCTTCTAAAGAGGTTAATTTCTCAGAGTTTTGGGATTGTTTTGGCCTCTTTCTTTTGGAAAATAAACAAGCTAGTGCAAATTACCTCATTAAACATCCTCTGTCAAGCTAACAGTTGGATTTGTGGGAACATTACTGAAGCACTGACAAAACTGTTTCGTCCCCTTGATGTCAAAGGTGGAAAGATGAGCAGTGGTGACCCAAACCAGTTCTTCAGTGTGCTACTATAGAGCCCAACTACTTTGATATTAAGCTAGAATACTGTGATTCTTCAACTAACCAAATTACTAWTATTTAAGAACTCAGAAGAAAGTATTTAGAGATTTTATTTTCAGTAATTCACTGAAAAGGTAGCACATATAAGAAAATACTTTGCTGATATATGCAGTTATGGGYATATATACATACATTATTGGTGGGYTGAAGCTGGATCTTTTCCTGATGTTGAGAAAAACTCAYCCCATAGTATTTCCCCATAGGAATGCCACTGAGTGGATGTGGTGCTCCCCCCGCGGCAGTGGCACTTGGAGGTCATGTCAGTCACCTCTCCAAACTCACTGCAGCYACTCTCACCTCAACTTCATCTACTCTTTAGACAGATAATTTCAAATAAATAAAAAAACTTAAGGACTTAGACTCTTGCTGGAATATCCAAATGTGATGTGTTGTTTGTACATACATAATTAGGTGCAAGTGTATCAGTTTCTGAGTGCAGGTATTAGTGGATTTAGGTACTAATTTTTCATTCTCTAGAAAGAGATACACAGATATATTTAAAAACGGACAATAATCAAATACATCAAAAAAGAGTTAAAGGACAATTGCCAAGGGAGCTATGCAGATTTATTACCAGAGGAAAATCTGTCCTGTGGGTTTTTTGTTCTRGTGAATATCTAGGTTGGCTGTTTTTGTAGTAGACTATGAAGTATAGTTTAACCTCARCTGCTAACCTCTTGATTTTCACTAAATCAGGAAACTGCATATGAACTTGTTGGTGTTTTCTAATAATAACAAATCATGTGTGCCACAAAACACAATGTAATTTGAAGGTTGATTAAGATTATCTAGTCTAATTTCTGYTTTTATTTTAGGCATCCTATTTGAAACCTGTTTTCTTTAAAAACAAAATAACTTCTTACGGCATTTTATTTTAATCCATCACATTTATTTTAAGGACTGATGTTAAGGCTGTCTATAGAAKTGTCAACAACAGCTTATAAGAGGTTCGTATATGTTGCTCTTCCCTGGAAAGAGATAAAGCATATGAATATAACGAATCCATTTTCAGGCTACAGTGTCTGATGTACTATTTCACACAATAGCTTTTGATTACTTGCATTCAGTGTGCAGTTTTACATTCATTTTCTRTCTTTGTAGTTGGGCCTGTAATTCCTAAATGGAGGCTTTAAAAAGGAAAAATTATAGGTCCAAGTTTTAGTTGCTGCTTTGCAGAAATATGCGGGACCTAATTAAGCAGACAAGTCGTTTCACCTGCGGTTCTGCAGCAGCCYGTTTGCTCCTGCTGCAGCTCACGTGGGGACTGCTGAGGACAGGAGGGAGCGAATCTGGGGATCTGCCCCAGTCCTGCCTCTGCTCTGCTCCTTGAAGCAGGGCAGAAATCGGCAAAATGTGCTTGAGGAGGGACCGGAAAGTCTGCATGGAATATTCTAAGTTTGGGCAGAATTGCCCAAGTACATGCAGTGATTTTCCCCAACGTTGCCCTCTGCCATCGAACCACCAGGGAAAATAATACTGAACCACAAATAAGCAGTGGACAGTTGTTGGGCAGGCAGAAATAACTACYGCGAGCTGTGAGGCCGGACGCCCTTCGATGCCGGCTTCGTCTGCTGCTCTCGTGGGAGCGAGCGTCCCCGGCCGGCCGCCGGCCCGCTCCTCGCAGCGCCGCTAAYGTGTCCTTGCGTCCGCAGCGCCCGCCGCCCCCGCGATAAGGGCAGAGGACTGCACCGTGTGCTGGGACACGGCCACCGTCCGCTGGCGCGCCGGCTCGCAGGCGCCGGAGTCCTTCACCCTGGAGTACTGCCGACAGTACGCGCCCGAAGGAGAGGGCCTCAGGTCAGTGCGGAGCGCGGCCGGCGGCCCGGGGAGATTAGGCGGGCGCTGAGGAGTGCTCTCCGGATTGYGGGTTGTTGCGTAAGAGATTACTCTGTCTTGAACCAGGCAGAGAAGAAATCGGCTTCTGTGCGCCGATGACTGTAGAGGCCAGATACTAATCTACGAGATTAGGCTGAGAGACGTTAAAATGCTTTCTTCTTATTCTGYGTAACTAACAGTGCCTTGTGCTTGGGGCCAAAGCCCTCAAGGCTTTGTATCGTCTGTGATCAACCAAAAGTGGCAGGGCCAYGCTACCCAGGAGAGAAATCCCTTCTCTGCAGCCCCCATGGCTCYCCGCAGGGCCGGGGACAGCCAAGCTTCGCAGCGAGCAGTGAGACGGGACAGGACAGGATGGAGGAGGCAGTACTCTGCTTGCTCTCTACCTCTTGGCAGCAAGCTTGGGATGTAATGATAGCAATAGTGGAGACTCACCTGCCATCTCCCAGGCACAGCCGAGCCTTGGAAGTGGAAAAAAAGACCAAGGAACCTCTGATGACCATAGGTAGAGCTGAAGAGATCTGAGAAGCTCAGGGAGCGGAGGTGTCTCTGCATACGAGTCCCAGTGGGAGCATCAGGCCAGCTGACTTCTGCCTCTCCTTCCCACCCCACTGGCAYTAACAGAGGTCTTTTTCCCTCTGCAGGGCCAGTTCACATGAACTTCACAGAAACWTGATAGCTGGGGAAGAGCTCTACCCCTTGCGGTCAAAATTAGTTAAGATAGACTAAGGGGTTCACAAGCTTCTAGTAGATATCTGTGACAGTGCAATCGTGTTAGCCTTGCTCTTTACAAAAGTAGGTGAGAAATTGAAATAAAGAACTTCTGCAGTATTGAGAGAGCTTTTTTTGCCCAGCACTGACGTGCTGTGATAATGCAAACAAGAGGAGGGGGGTCTTGCACAGCTCTCCTGCTCTCTRAAGGCAGTCAGGGTCTGCTCTTTTTCGTGCATATTTTATGAAGCCATCAGGTCCCTGTCAAACTGCCAAAGTTGCTGTCAGTCAGGGACAATGTAGCTGCTCCCAAACCCCATGCTGTGTGTTTGCACTTAAGTTTRTTTGCTGTTAATTGAGATTGCTGCTTCTTTCCAAATCTGAAACAGAAAATGTGCTGCTTTCTGTAATCTGTGAGCGARGTGGCATTAACGCTAGGCAGTTTGCTTGTGTGGAGATAACTGTGGCAACAAGCTGTCAGAACTGACCCATTCTCTTTTCCATGGGAGCTYGTGCAAAATCGAGAATGTTTATAACTGTACTGAGACATGCTTGACTTTCCTGGCCTTTCTGTTGGCAGAAGCTGGCCTTCCACTGTGACAAGTGTGACAAACTCAGACAGGACAAAATTACGAATTTTCTCAAATTGCTTCAGTTGAATCTGTGTTTGTAGAAGGGTTCTCACCTCTTTTCTCAGTGTCRGGGATTASCTTTTGCCACTTATTTTTCCCTCARAACAATGCTTCTCCCCTTTTCCAAAAGCAAGCTGTCTAAGATTAACCTTTAATGCATTCTGTTACGGCACAGGGTGAGAAGAGAGAGGGTTTTTTTAAGATTTGTATTTAAAGTTTTGTACAAAGCCAAGGGGGGGGGGAAGATGTATGGTAGATGGAGCATACTGCTCATATTTCCCTCATCTAAGGCCCCTGAAGTGCAAGTTAAGAGTAGAAATCGATTCCTTGTGTGGTTGATAAAGTGAGACAAATAGCTCCAGATGGTGAGTGAGATCTTAGGCTATGTTGCTTTCTAGAACTGCCTGAATGTCTTTTTTTTTTTTTTTTTTTTTTTTGATATCGAGAGAACTTAGAATCACTATAACTGTGTCTTTATAACCATGTGGGAGCACTTGGGCTTGGAAACACTATAATTTCTTCCAGACATTTTCCTTGAAAGCCTGTCCTCCCAGAAGAGAGACTAGGAGAAGATTTCCTGAGCTGGTCTTGGGGACCAGCCAAACATGGAGCCCACAGCAGAGAGCAGAGATGGAGGAAGGAAATCAAGGGCAGAGATGGTCAGTTACCTCCTGAAATTTGCCTGGAGAAAGCAATGCTGCCCAAACTGCACAGCTTCTTTCACACATATCRTGCTGAGAGCCTACCAACAGCAAGGGAACAGTGCCATGAGAGCAGGCAGAGAGAAGTGCCCCCCCTTCTCCCTCCCCGTCCCTCCCCRGAGCAGCTGGGCATGTGTGAGGAGCCCCTGGTGGGGGTAAGGTGTCTCTACCCTTTTGCATATCCTGGAGCAGTGGTTCCCTGCAGAGAGAATTTGAGGAATCTYTGTAAATAAATCCTCATGAAGATTTGCTGTGCAGATACCATTTAAAAATCTATTAAAAGCCTTTCTAGATTTTCTAGATTCCCTTCTGGATTTTCTCCTTCTTTCAGCTTGCCACCTGAAGAACATTGCTTTGGCATACAGCGAATCCCTTGCCTGTTGCTGTGGTTTTAAAGCTCCTTCACAGGTTGATTCTTTTTCCAGGCTGGGAGGCTTTGAAATGTTTCTTTCAGTTTCCAGAGCTCTGCTGTGTGCTTGCTGTTCAGCCTTTCTGTTGAGAAGTCAATGGAACTGGGGGTGGAAGATGGAAAACTGAGAGAAATGCAGTCCAGGGATTAGCTGTGTGGGCTGCTCAGATGGAAACCATGTATTGCATCATGAGACATCTGTAAGACTCAGGGAGGCAGAAATTAGAACAGTGTGCGGTGAATTCATAAAAGTGGAACTGTGGGTTCTTCCGACTGAGTGTCACCCTCCCCATCAGTGTAAGACTAACACCGCTTGTGACTGAAATTTTYCTTCTACCCCTGGAACAGGTCTAACTCTTGAAACAGGAGAGCAAACCTCCCTCCCATTGCTTYGCCCATATGGCTGTTCTTCCAGCTCAGGAAGCACTGTGAGGAGAACAGGAACTCCTCATCCTCCCTGTTCTGCTGAGTTTGCTATCTAGGATAGCAGTGAGGGCCRCTGTAGGTGGTGCTTTGATGCACTAACCCTATAACAGCTAAAATTACATACCTGGAACAGATGAGAGGAAAGGAAGGATGCAGCACAGCTGGAAGAGAACTTGTAGCAGCTTGTTCTCTATTTTTAGCTTCAAGAGCTTTTTCCAGCCCTTCTGCGTGCTTATACATGTATCTTGCAATGCTTGCATGCTTTCACTTCCCTCACAACTCCACATCAGTGGTATCAGCAGAGGTCTAGAGGTGCAGTTTCGGTGGGATATTGGAGAGAGAAAATAACAATTACAATGCAGAGGGTGTTCTGAAACACTACGACATATACCACTCACTGGGTTCATCCAATGTTAAAAAATATCCTCTAGGTGTTGTTTTCTTGAAATTAGATGAGAATGCTGATGAGARAAATATACATCGAAACACAGCATCGTATTTCCCTAAAACCAGGTAAATCGTGAGTCTTACAGACAATTGCTGATATAATACTGCTTGGCAATTTAAAGGTAAAGAAACAGGCAACTTCTTCCTGCTCTGGTTTAAATAGAAAAGTATCTGAACTTTGGAAATGGGATTTTGAGACTTACAGATTCCTCTATGAGCTCTCCAAAAAGTAAAGGATTAAGAGGAAATACATGAAACATTCAACTCCAAATGTTTCTTGAATCTTTATGCTCTAAACTTCAAATAATGATGCCAAGATGTTGTGGGAATAGTGTGAAAATGTTAACATTCTGGCTAGGGGCCAGGATGCATTGTGCTTTAACAGTAAATTTATTGCATTTCCATTTATCTGTAAAGTAGGCAGGTGTATTTTAAGTAGAAAATAGGTGAAAAAAATGTTGCARTTGGATTTCTCTTCCTTCTATGATGGAAATTACATGGTTAACTGCTTTAGGCAAACTTGGGGAAGATCTAGATGCAATGCTTGTTGCAAGAACTTGGAAATGAAACAGGCTTTCCACCAACACAGTCAGGAATTTATAAATGCATCTTCCCTTCCCCTCTCACATGTTTGTCCTATATTACTTTAAGCAATCTATAAGGCTCTATTCATGCTTTCTCTTCATCCTTAAGTTTTTATTACTGATTGCAGCAGTAACCTGGAGCGTGACCAACTACAGTGATTGCTGAGAGCCTGGGGAGCCCTCAGTATTCACTTTCCCCCCTCAGCGTATTCTCTAGACACAGAGAGAGGCAGTAGCAAGACCTATTTCTTCTTTGCACTCAGCCTTTTGTGAGCTTGGAGCTGGCTCGGAGTAACCGAGTGTTGCAAATGAAATTCCTTCTTGTTGGCATATTCTGTTTCTGTTTCATTAGTTGGCAGCAGCAGGACTGTTTTTTAAGCCTTAATCGTAGCTAAAATTGATGGGCTCTTACTCCTAGGAAGCTTAAAGCTGCCTAAAATAGATCGCCAAGTAGGGARTGTTATTGGAAAATCTGATCACTGTTTTACTGACTAGATCTACTTAAAATCCAGATTTCACTGTGTTGCTTTTAAAGCTGAATAGAGGTATACTCTTGATCTCAGGTTTAAATTGGCAGCCAAATTCCAATTTGAAGAGTTTCAGATTTGGAAGAGACACAGGTCAGAATTTTGGCTGATCCTATTGGATCTGGCTGGACCCAAAATCTTTTCTGAATCCCTAGGCTCTGGGAACAAATTCCAGGATATGACTGCCCCAGGTCTACTCAGACACCAACATGTACCTGTCAGCTTAGGTTTAGAGGCATTTTTTTTTTTTGTTTTATTAAATAGTTACCAGTTAAATAGTTAATAGTGAAAGASAAAAGAAGATCTAAGTTCTTTGGGAGGATACTGACTCGTGTGGCATTTTCCAGAAGGCACAGAAAAGGATTCTATGTAGAGAACACTAATGTGATTAAAATATATTAASCTGCCTGTTGAAACAAGTAATTTTGCCTGTATAGCTTAATGTATCTTTATTTTATCTCACTTGTAACTATTTGCTCAAAACTCCTTTCCAGTGTTCTCTGCTTCAGATTCACCCAAAGATCTCAGAGCGGTGCCACTAAACAACAGTGTGGCCCAGACTTATCTAGAAAATATGGATAATTTTCTTCAAAGCTTGAGTGCTCTCCTCTTTTCCCACATCTCTGCTTCCATCCTCAGTTTCCTTTCTCTTACTTCCTTTGTATTTACCTCCTTGCTCAGCTTCAGTCTTTTATTTTTCTGCTGCTCTCATTTTTCCTTTTTTCTGATGTCCCTTACTCTTACTCTTACTAGCCTTTTTCCTCTTACATGTCTGAAGATGTCTCGCCTGGTTGCCTCCTTTCCCTAAACCTCTTGGTAGGAATCGGCCAGCCTGCCTCGCAAAGTGCTTTTTCGTCAGGGCTTTCGTTGTTTGCGGGAGAGAAACGAGCAGTGCAGTCGCTGCCAAGTTTGGACTAGCCCACTTCTCTTATTTACCGCATCAGTTCTAGCACCACACAAACGCCGTGAAATTCCTTCGAGCTGAAAAGATTACAGAAGCACCTCGYGCTTTTTTTCAGTGCTTTCAATCGCTTTTAATGACAGCTGTCAGTACAGAGTACCTGTTGCAGACTAACGAGAAGGATGAAGCACTCAGCCTTCTCCTCCTGAACGCTCTGCTCTAGGCAGAGCTAACAGGAATTTGGCACAGGAAGGGCTGTGGGATTTTACCTTTACCTGCTGGCAGAGGCAGGCATGTGAAAAATCCTCATGGAGGAGCACGGATTATTCTTCAGTTTGCACTGCTCTCTGGTGGGACAGCTAGGGAAGAACAGTCACCGCACAGGAACAGCGATGATCTTAGCTGGTTGCCTGCCTCGCCTCCTGTGCGGTGGCAGGAGTAGCGGCCGAAAAGGTGGGTTGTTCAATCTGGCTCCCCACAGAGGCGTTGCCTGCAGGCGGGAGACCCTCCTGGGACCAGCACGCTCCCCGCTCCGTCCCGGGCCTTTCTCCTTCTCTGGAGACGTGCTCCGCGCCCGCGCAGCGCCCAGGCCCGGGGCCGGGCGCCGCTGGGGCTGCTCTGCCTCAGGAGTCTCCCCGTGCCTGCCGCAGCGAAGCGGCCAGGCGAGAAGGCGTTTCTGGGAGCAGCCCGCCTGCCCGCTCGCGGCGCCGGGCCGCGGAGGGAGGCTGGGCCGGGCCTCAGCCCCAGCTCTGCGTCTGTGTCCGACACAGCCGCGGATTTATCCGGCGTTTCTCCCTTTYGTGAATCTGCTGGAGCCAGACGCCTGCGTTCGGCTCGTCCCAGTGCTGCGGAGGTTATCTCCTGTGAACCTGGAGCGCAGGGGGTTGTCTCAGAAGACCTGCATTGCGCTCAGGAATTAAATACTTGCCCAGAAGATTCCTATGAGCATTTGTGGGGGGAAGTTGTCTGTTCTGTACGGGTAAACAGTGTTTACCTACTCATAGACAGTGCAATGAGTGTCTGTCATTTAACTTGGGCATTATTATATGAGGCAAAAATGAGGACAGCCAGGATCCCATGCATAAGAATTTAAACCAATCTCTCCTATTCACAATAGTACATATGTACACGTATGTGTATCTATTTTTTATATATATGTGTGTGTATATATATATACACACACAAAATATATATTATATATTTAATATATATATATTTTTAAAAAGTCAGCATCTTTGTAGACATCCGAAGTACTTCCACTGGCATTTCAAAGTGCCTGTGAAGCAGACTGAGTGGGTGCTGACTCTCATTTTCCCGGAGCGTTTGAAGGCATCAGTGGCTGAGGATGTGAGGGCCGGAGCGTTTGAGGCATCGCAAGGGGTAGGTTTTGTCAAAGCGGGGCACTGTGCAAAGGCAGTTCCCCTGCTGCTGCCTCCTGCCACCCCAGCCTGTTGGAGAGCTTGGCGCAGCGAGGGAGGCGAAGCCAAGACTGCGACGATGAACAGTTTGTGAGCGAGTAGTGCGTAGTAGGAAGCGTGCGGCTTCTGTGCCGCCTCAGACGAGAGCATCCGTTTCTGTGGATTTGGAACAAGCGCCCAAGCAGCACCGGCACGGCACACAGGCTCGCTCCTGTGCAGCTGAATTAGCTACGAGCTCTTTTTCTTCATAAGCTTKTTCATTTTGTACCGCAGACATTTTGCAGGTGGAGGATGAGATTTTGATTCTGTGCTGCTTACATTTTATGTAATGACTTACACTGCAAAATGAACGTAAAGTGAGCATTGCACCAAATGACTGCACTGAGTGACAAGGCAGTGCAGGAACAACGGCCTGAAAAATTCTCAGACCCAGAAGGATGCTGCAGGTAAAATGGAATAGCTCCTACATAACCTGGTTATTTGCAAAAGCACTGCTCACCTTTCCTAGTTGGAGTTTCCCTGTGATGCCTTTCAGTAGACAGCAGTGTGGCTTAGCTGTTTGCATAAATTATTCTTTCCTGATTTTGGATTTCTGTATGCATTTTCATGTATGAAAATCTTTTCCATTTTCAGATCTTTTGCTGGAATAAAGAGGCCTGAACTGAAAGTATCCCTAGAGCCCAATGTGAACTATTTCTTCTACTTGAGGGCTGTCAATGCATTTGGGACAAGCGAACAGAGTGAAGCTGCTCTCATCTCAACTAAAGGTAGATCACCATTTTCTGATATCAAAACAATGGGATGGAGGGACAAAGCAGTCAGAGAGAGCATTTTTCTCCAGAAATTGTAGGTAAACTTTCAGATACAGGAGTAACCACTTTATTGAGATAATAGGGACTAGACATACTCTGCTTAAATCTGGGACAGCTTCATTTGAAATTGGTAAATTTATGTGAGTGTAAAACTGGTGTGAGCTCAGAAGCAAAGGTGTTGAATGCTGTCAGAGATAGAAGATGGTTAAATAGCCTTCAGGGATCTCAGTTTGCTTGAGTGTGGCAGAACTCATTCTAGTAGAAGACTCCATGATTTTAAAAAACAATTAAAAACTTACAGACTTAGGGGTTCAGGGATGAGGAACCAAGCAGACCATATCTTAAAATGTAATGACTGATTTAACCTTTAAGGTTTCCAGATAGATAGTGTTAAATTATGTATCGTTCCAAATCAGCCTCAAAATTCAGATCTGCTACTTTGAAAAAGCAATTGATTAAAAATGATTCCATCTTCTTTAATACCAAAGACTTCTTTATCACCTAATTAGTTTTCTGAAAAACATAACGTGTTATGATCCCTGGGCCCAGTTGCCAGAAGACTGCCATCTCAGATGCGTACAACTTGGAACAGGCTTTGCATTCTCACCCAATTTTCTGTCACTCCTACCTGCCAGCAAGTACCACTCTGTCCTACAAAAATGGTAGTAATTGTTACTTAACATTTTGTGATTTATCTCAAGTTAACGTTGCCAGTGTCTCAGAACTACTGTTTCTTTGTCGTGAATTGTACCTAGGAACTAGATTTCATGTACTGAATGACAAAGCTCATCCCGCTTTGCAAATCTCCTCTGATGGCACTGTGATACACCTTCCCGAGAAAGCCCGATTCGCTGGGTGAGTAGGCGCATGCCAAGCACAGCTATGCTACTGGCTCGCCATGAGTCCCTAGCTTTCACCTTTGTCTAGCTTTCACCATTTGGTTTTAGAAAAAATTGTTTCAATCATGCGAACCCTGGAAATTATGGGATAGACCCTCTCCTTTGACACTCYTTGATCCCCTCAATAGTGCCAGCTGCAGCACTGATACAGATGCTGGAGGTTGATGTTGCACTGAGGAACTTCCAGAAAAAAGTCAAAGGCAATAGTCAGAGAGGAGGTACATAGTGGGACAGCTGGGTTTGCCTCAGTCCGTAGTCACTATTTAATCCTTCAGAACACTTCAGTCTTGAAGCCACTTGTTGCTGCCCCAAGCTGGCCAGAATTGTGAGTTTATTTTTGAATTGATAGTGGCTAGAAGTATTCAGTCCTCTGTTCTTTTGCTGAGAGCATTATTGGTAACATTTTCAAAAGCATTTGTGGCTTCAGAGAATTCAGGAAGTGCTGCTGGGATATATTAGACTAATTTTACCAGGCTAGCTCTGTCCATTGCAAACATGATTCTTCTTTTTGACATACTGCTGTCAGTCTGACTACAAACAGAAATCAGCTTGTACACAGCTGTATCATATTCATAGGGCTTTTTAAAATGGAGTAGGATATTACTGGTTTACGCCCCTTTTTAATGTTACAGCTGAATCCRCATAAGATGACAGCCACTGTGTCTAATTAAAACAGCTACGCTTTCCCGCTTGAGCAAGCCTGGTAAAATGTAATCTGTAAACCTAAGATCTTACTTGACTCCAGTCACATTTTCCAGCTTTTGCTAACTTCATCTACTTTTGGATAAAGTTTCATAGTTTTTGGTCCTCAAGATGAGTCCGTTTCATATGAAGATTCCTGACTTTCAGGGAGAACATTCAAATCTTTGATAAAAATCTGTCATTAGAAGAGCAGATTTTAATTCATTAGTAATTTTTGGTGCTCCTTCATGATGTGGTTATAAGAAATACCACAATATTGTTGGTCTACCATCCAACTCACATTACTGTATCCCTTTCCACAAATAGACTTCCTTCAGTTCTGGGTGAGCTGCTGCCTGCTCGGGGCCGTCATTACTGGGAAACCGTTGTCTCTGCCTGCAGAAACTACAGGATTGGAATTTGCTATGAGGCTACATCACAGAGCGATGTCCTGGGGCTGAATGATACTTCTTGGTGCATGCGCTGCTGTCCTACACAAAGCAGGTAAAGCTCAATCAGTCTAGCTGCTTGGGAAGTTACTTGTCCTTCATGTGAACAGAACTGGTGAACTTAGAGGATCATGACGGCAGAGAGGACTTGTCTGCTTCATTTTTGCRAATTTCAATAACAAGAAAAAACCAACTATAGAAGAGTTTTAGACACCCTGCACTTATTCAATAAATCTTATAATGCACCTTTAAAAAAAAAAACCCTCCACATCAATCTCAAAGAAGAACTTTGAAGTAAGGCCGCATTTGCTCAGGTAGGAGCAGCTGCACTGGGCAAAACCCTATTGCCGCATGATACACTGCTATATGCAACAAGCTGTTAATTGGTGGGAATTAAATGATAAAGTTATTTGGGGTAAATGACAATGAGGATGCTCACTGTAACTTGGTTTCCATTTTCCTGCAGTTTTCTTTACAGATTTCTTCACACCAGTGTAATGAGCGACATCTGGGTGACAGAACAGCCAGCCAGGATCGGGATCCTGTTGGATTATAGCAATGGCAGACTGTTATTCTTCAATGCAGAGAAGGGACTGGTGTTGTTCACCGTCAGGCACAATTTTACGGATGCTGCTCACCCGGCCTTTGCTCTGGAGAAGGCTGGAGCACTTACCCTGYGCACAGGGATGGAGCTGCCCGAGTTTGTGAAGCACAGCTAAGCCAGTGCTTCACACTCTTGGCGACACCGATGATTGCAGTATTAGGGGCAGGGAAGGGAAGAGGGTGTCAGAGAGGGAYGTCTAGTTTTCACTAATGAGTACTACGTGCACAGCCGCCCCCCGCACGCACAGCGTCAGTAATTGCCATTAGTGCCCAGCCACATAATCACCCTGTGCCTGGAGAGAAAATCACCTCCTTCGGAGGGAGCGCACACCTCATGATATACACAGAAATGCTTGTGAGGAGAAAAAAAAGGTTTGTTAGGTCTGAGAATTTGGAGTGGGGGGAAATGTACTTTCCCTAAGAAAAGAAATGACAGTACTAGCTGTCTTTAAGTTGATGATGAGCCTGTGTATGAAATAAATGCATCTCTCACTGCAATACATGACTACTTCTTGTCAGAAAATGCCATCGCTTCATCATATGCCAGGACAGTCAGAGCCCGAATCCAAGATGTGTTTGAAAAATGTCCAGAAATTTTTACTGTTGAAACATTCTGCAGGTGAATATATCTTCTCATATTGTTTGCCAACTCCTTTGTTTAAATACCCAAATCAAGAAAACTTGGAAACTTAGAAATCTGTATTTTTGCAAAATGAGTGAATCCTAGACTAATCCTGATATCAGTCATGTAAAATTGGAGTGTACACTACCTGCCAGCCTGTTCACACTGGACTCGCAGGCTGTATGTGCCAGGAAATATYGTGAATAAACAGGTATTCATGAAGAACATGTACAAGGAAACCTGGCAGTGGTGTTATAAGTCTTCTCCTATGTTTTTAATCTCCAAATTGTTGGGTAGGTATTTCAATGATGAAATGAAAGTTGTCACTGGGGACTGAAGAGAACAGTCAAATTGTCATCTGCCTTCTCGCCTTCTTGTGGATAACTCCCTTTCCCTCACTTCTTTTACCTTTGAATTAGGATTTGATGCTCCTAATATCAGGCTTAGGGCTGTTTTTCTGCATCTGCCCTGTTSTGTCCCACTGTCTACGCTAGCACCAGCATCGTACGAGCAAAGTGCAGCGTTTCCAGGCCACCGAAATTGGCACCAAAACGTGATTCCTGCCGGCAGAGGAGTAGGATGCTGATTTCTCCCTGGCCTGTTCAAAGAAGGGAACAGTATTTCCAAGCGCTTCACAAGCTGGTGGTGCAGCTCCCTGCTCACCTGCCCCAAGGGCTGAGCTCCCGAGTGCCAGCGGTGCTGAGAAACGCTGGGGGAAAATTAATGTTGAGGAGGGAGGATGGGCAATGTTTTTTGTGCTGCGTCTGCTCTGGCAATTTCCACCGAGGGGGACTGCTCTGCCAGACTCGTTGCTGAGCTCAGCTGAAGAGCTTTACTCCCTGAAGTAAAGCGGATTTCAGGAGTCTGATGGAGAGGGTTTGCTTCTGAGCAGAGCGCTTACATGTGTTGCAATTAGGGCTTCTGCTTTTTGTGCTCCGAGGCAGTGCCACCGCTGCTGTTTCCTTTACGATTTAGCGCGGCTGGCCGYGTGCCCGCTGCGTTAGCCAGGCGTGCTGCGAGCGCCGGGGGGCCGCGCTGCGCACGCGCCGCGGCAGGCTGGGGCAGGGTGGCCGGCGCAAGACGAGCGAGATCCGGTGGCCGCGTATTTTGAGCTAGAGCCGTTCCTGGCGTTTCCATCGGAGCGCCGTTTCTGCGCCTCCGGCGGGGAGCGGGGGGAGCGAGAAAAGCAGGGTAGCGCCCTGTCCGCTCAAGAAAGCGCGTCGCGGAGGTGTGGATGGAGGGTGGCGAGAACAAGGTCCGAGACTAACTGGAGAAGAAAGGCAGAAAGGCTGCCGGGGGAGGAAACAACAGGAAATTGTTTGGGTGTCTTTTTCGTTTATGGCAAGAAGCAATTGCCTTGTCCAAGGGAACTGAATGTTAGTAAGCAGCTATTTTAACATGGAAAGCTAAAGCCTCATCTATAGTAACGCATTATTACTCAGGTATTACTGTAACATTTGAGCTAGCAAAAATGTTTTTTTGGAAATGCACCCATTCTTGGGATTGTTTGAGTGTATTTTGAAGACCTGCCTGATGTCTTCTTGCCAACTTTTGTTTCAAGTTCAGCCTTTAGATTGGGCAGCATCAAAAAGTGTGTTTACTGTTTGTGTGAAAGTTGGATAAACTATTTAGACTCAGTCAAAGCAGTCTTAATAGTGCCAATTTGAAAGTCAAAATCTGGTTTGCATTAAGTCACGCTGAATGAAGAAATGTCTAGAGAGACTGTCCTGGTTTGGGCAGATGGAACAAAAYGCAGGCTAAACAAAAAGCTTTACACAAGACTTACCAGGTTCGGTATAGGGAAAAAAATTCTTTTGGTGAGGAAAGCAGATCCTCAAGGCCACAATGAAGCTGCCAGGCCTTATTAACACACGCTGCACGTTCCATGGCCCTCGGGAAGTCTAGTGGTGCATCTGCCGYGGTCTTTCATTGGCCTGATGGGCACCAAGAGGGTTCAAATTCTGGATCTCATGTTCCAGACTGTAACTGTCTGAACGTGCAGTGCAGTCACTCGGACTTGCCATTCAGACAAACTCAGATTTTGAGGCTTGCTGCATCTGTTTTTTTCTGAATGTCGTAGTTTGTAACCATACAGCAGAAAAGAAAGAGAAAGGACAAAAAACTCCTGCTATTGCATTTTTCTTGTGTTTGATGATTTTTGCATTTAGAAATAYGTTAAAAACAGTGTGAATTATTTTTCAGCAAAGGATGTTAATTTGGCTGATAGTAACTGAGACTTGGAAAAATGCTAACAGGGTGATGTAGYGTATGTACATAGGCTGATCATCATTCCATGCTTATAATTGCACAGGTACATTTTAAGATTTATATTTAAAAAAAAACAGTAAAAGAGTTTGGGATTCAGCAATACTTGAAGGTGTATTGTTGTCCTGAAAGTGCAAATATTTATGCCTAACACTGTAAATACTATTAATAAATATGTGGACTGATCTGAAACACTTTGCATTGAAAGGAAAGATTTCTTTTCACTTCAGTGGGTTTTAGATCATGCTCAAAAACCCTAGTGCGCTGAAATGAGAATGCAGAGAGAGAAACACTAATTTCTACTGTCAAAACAGTGCTGAACTGGAATACTGCTGGGATCAGTGGCGTTGATCCACGCGTCTCCCTTTGGTCTCCGTGCCGCAGCAGGGCTGAACGCTCCCGCCGAGCGGGGGGCCGGGTACCGCGGAGGCGCGTGCGTGAAGGGCCGATAGCTCTGCTCCCCTGCTAGCCCCTTTAGGAGAGGATGATTCACTGAAATCGGTGTTTCCACCGAAGATGATCTAGTGACACCTTGCTTTAGAAATGCATACATTAGGGCTCCAGCACCCCAGACACTGTTACTGTAAAGCTTAATTGCAYGTTGTCACCGAGCTGTTGTAAGACAGCCCCAGCAAGGCACAGCATCGACAACTGTTACTCAGTCCACGTGCGATACTGTCTGTGATACGCAGGTGAATTACACTTTCTCATCCGCGCGGTGGGGTTTTGAATAAGTGTATAAAGATAGATTTAAGAATAATATGAAGTCATGATCTTTTCGAGCTGTCCTCATTTCAGAATAATAAATAGGACCTCTGCTGTGTTCAGGCTTAAATTGGATTTGGAAAACTATATTCTGTGGTGCAATCACTATTACATGTCTGTCATTCGTGATAAAGGAATTATTAGCTCTCAGGAAGCTAAATAGCCTCAGAGGGTTACATAACCGGCAAGGAGACGGGAGCGTCTCTCCTGCTCTCCGCAGCGTGCTCTGAAGGGGCGATTGAACTAGAAAATATTTTCATTTTTTATGCTGAATTTGCCCAGTTTTCTGTGTACGGGAAGGTAGTGTTTGTTGATTGGGGACCACTCCTCGGTGCAATTCCTGCACGGGCACAAGCCGGGAGGAAATGCAGCAGATCTCTACCCAGATGTTGTGATTTTTGCCAACAGCTGAAAAATATGTAAGTTCACGTGCGGTTCCGGAAAAATATCCGTGCGGAAGTGACACCTTCCTTTTCAGGACCCGGGCCGTCGCCGGTACCGTGCTCAGCTGGCTGCTGCGGAGCAAGGGAGAAGCCAGGGGCTCCCAGCGCCGGGGCTGGCGATCGTGGACCTCGCGCCCGGGGGCGCTTGCGTAGCCCGTTCTCGAGAGGGCGTAAGGATCCAGTTTGCAGGGCTGGCTCTGAAGGCACAGGGCGGATGCAGTCCCACGACTTGCATTTTTACAGTCACTGTGAAGAACAGAACCACATTTCAAAGTAAAAATATCAGAATTTGTTTTACCTACTACTTTGGTTGTTTAAGTATGTATCTGTTTCCTGCTTTCTCTTCCCAAAAAGGGAAAAATTACTGGAAAATTATATTTTTATTAAATATTTGTATTGAATAGTTTATTAAATAGTTACTTATACTGCTAATAGCACATTAAATAACTGGTAGTGCTTAGGAAGTAGCAGGCATAAGTATTTAATGTACAAAGTCAGGGCTTTTCTTTCCTTTTAAAGCAAGGAATGGGTATTCAAAAATAATTTTCTGTGGTTCAGTCAATATCAGAATTACATAGGAACACGTATTAATAGTATACCMAGGTACAGAAAAGATATTACTCTCTGCAGTATAAAAGCACATTTTGGAGGTTAAATCAGGGCACTTCTGGGAGTTAAAGAAATGCCCATTGTGTCACAGAGCTGAAGCTCCGATTAGTATTTTTAGCTCAGGGCCCTATATTTCTGTTAAATGCATCTCCAACAGAAATTTATGCTTCCTTCTATGATTGCAGTGCAGCAAGAGCCAGCTTTGCTACATGGCTCTGCAGTTATTTCTGCATGGATTTGGTAGGTTCAGCGGAGCCCATATAGTCGGGCTTACACGGTCATCATCGAGTCAGTTAAAGAGCAATAAATCAGACACTTTCTCGGTGCGGGATTCCCAGGGCATCTGTACAGCTGGGGTGGGAAACGTGACCCCTCAAAGCCCAATTTGGATAATTCTTCTCCTGGGGCTGCTGGACCTTAGAAATCCCCAGGCAAGCAGCAGTTTTTAGACTCCAACTGAGCAAAATCTCTGCTGGAAGAAATGTGCCTGTTGGAAGAGCGTACTCTGGGCCTTAATCGTGCCTGAAGTGCAACTTCTGCTAGAGTTACGGGACAAAGGCAGGAAGGTTTGGGCCCCGTTATTTTTGTTTAAAAGTTACCACCCAAGAACTTAAACTCTGCCCCTTGGAGAGCACATTCAGGCTATCGGACAAAAGAGGAAGGCTTCCTCGCCGGTGTGTGGCCCACCGAAAGGCAAAGTTTGTTGTACTGCTGCTTGCCCAGCAGAAGGAAAAACTGAATGTTCATTTTCCGGCCGCTTTGTCGTATTTTCCTATCTTTAAAAAAAGCATGATCCCTGCTAAAAGCAAAACGAGTTACAGGAAGTCCCCAGCAGTCATGCACAGATCTGTCATCACTTTTACATTGCTGTTTCCAAACGACACTAGAATTAAGTCCTTCACGTTAGTGAAATTCTCCCTTAATGACTACAATACTGATCTTGAGGCAAGCAGCTTGGCTTATACTTTTCAAGCTTAGAGTAGTTATCTGTGTTTTATAGGTAAGTATCTGTGTTTTAAGATGGTACACACAGTTTATTCGTATTGCCTCTCGAAACAGCGTGGAAGCCCTGTTAGCTGCAGCACAGAGGCTACGCAGGACATCAGAGGCGATGAAGTAACGGGCGAACGAGAAAGGCACCGCAGCTGCAGCCCTCCAGAGGATGCTAATCAAGGAGCTGACCCAAGAGCAYGACCAGCATCACCCACGTGTAGCAGGCAGGATGTCAACCTGGGGAGGCAAATCCTGGAAATGCYAGAGAATCGTAACCCAAGGAACGCAGGAATGCTGATTTTTACTGCATATGGTAAGGGCAGAGTAGGCAAGAAAGGTGTGTGCTGGATGTTAGGACCAAAGAAGTTTATTTTTATTAGCCTTGTGTAACTGTGTCTCCAACTTTTTTAATCTATAATTGATTCTGCTCTATATGAATCCGATGGATTCATGCACACACATCGGAAAAACAAGCATTACATATGTTAGACTCGTAACATGGAGAAACAAACCCAGAACAACAGTTCCCTCWATACTGTTTGACGTAATCCAGCTCCTTGGATACTCCCTGCAGCTTAGAGCTGTAGAACAGCAGTCCTTAATTCACTGCTTGTTTCAGCTGCGTCTCCCAGGCTGCTTTGTAGACAAAGGAAAATAAAACTGCAGAAATGAGGCTAATGGGAAACCAAAGACTGATGCTGCCAGCAGCTCTGCTTCCTCAGGATTGCTGCSCAGGGCACCGGAGAAGAGGACAGGGATGCTGTTGTGCAGCGGTGCTTTCTTAACCCTGCAGAGACGCAGCAGAGTAAGCTGCCAAATCACCCCTGGCAGCCCCTGGCTGGGACACTCAAGGGAATGAAAAGCCAGAAATGGTAGAGGGATGAGTTTCAACCAGGGAGCAGAAAGAGTACGGGAGGTGGTTTCTTTGGTCGGTGCCCGAAACTGCCTGTCTCGACACAGCAACGACTCCAACCCGAAGCCTGCAACGCTGCTCGGCTCTCTACGGCTTGCGTAYGCAGCCGGCAGGAAACCTGGGGGAGCACGAGCTCTGCCCTTGCCCTTGGTTGCTCGCGAGCGGAGGGGTGCAGGGAGAYGGGGTATCCCAGTAAATCTCAGGCAAGGCATCCAGGATCGCACAAACTATGCTCGTAAAGCACCTCRGCCTGGATGACTGTGTAAAGTCCATTTTACAGTAAATTTGAACTCCTCCTGTGTTTGGGGGATTTTTTTTTCTTTGTCTCTACTTCGAGATCATTTTCTGCTCTCTACTTTTGCTGTTTGTGTCATGCTTAATCCTGAGCCTGTTGTTGGGCCTGTGCTCCGGCTGCGTGTCTAGCAGATGGCTCACCAGAGCTCTGCAAGGTTTGAAGTGAAGCTGCTATGGCTGCATTACCCTGCTGTAAGCTGGTAGTGGAAGGTCCTGGAATTTCATCATCCTAAGGGGTCTGTTCATCCCTTAATGCTGAGGTAAGCTGGTCCCTGTCCAGTCCTCCTCCTTTCCCCAGTGCTGCCAGGAGGATTGTTCAACATCTGATGTCCTCAGCTCCTTGACTTTGCAGCTTCCTAAGGAGTGTCACCAGCCCTCCTGCATTTCTCTTGTTGGATGGTTCTCCCTCTCTGCAAAAGGCTTTAGCTCCACAGCCCCTGAGCCCTGCTTCTCCTCCTCGCCGAGGCGCCCTAGTCGGTCGGGTCCAGAAGTCTCTCATAGTGCTAGCTATGTGTCATGTGTACTTGGCCCAAAGCAATTTCATAGCCATGTGTCTCTTGCTGTAACTGCAGAAGAGAGGAATTATTACTGCTGTGCAAGTCTCACTGAAATCTGCACAGTTCTGTGAATTGTTTCAGTTTTGACAAGCAGGCATTTTAAAATGAAAAACTGCTTCATCAGGAAATTCCTGACCCACTGTGTATAACTCTCTGTCATCTCTTCCGTGAGCTTCCCCCTTCTCTCCAAGGGCTTTGCTTGTCTTTGTGCTAGGAAACCAGGCCAGCTCTGAAGCCGTACCGTTGTGTTACCTTGACTCACATTGCTGAAAAAAAGTCTGTAGAGAAATAAGATAAGTAAACACCTGACAGAAGTAGAATTATTAAGAATAAGATTAGTTACAGACGGGTTACTACCAAAGGATTCAGGAGTGAAAATACCAGTGTGGAAACATACAACTTCCTAAAAGAAAAACTCCAGCAATGCTGGTCAGGAGTCACCCATTCACTGGAGTCGTCAGTGTGGACAGAGCTGGTGGACGAGGGCAGCTCAGCAGCCGTGAGGGTCTCTCTTCGGGAGCTGCAAAGGCCAGCTCAGTCCTCCTGGCTGCTGCCTGCTTGGCTAGCAAAGCCTCTTCAGGTGGCTTGTCGGGGTGGCGAGCACCCTAATCCATCTTTTGTGTATGTTAGCCAATATATGATTTCTTTATACTCTTAAAATGTGTATATCTTGCTTACAGAGCGTCCTTGCACCCGCCAAAGGTGAGGCTGTAGCATCTACAAGCAAGTTCACTAGCAGCCATAGCGAGTGCYGTATTTTGTCTCTCGTTTCTCCCGCAGCCTGTAATGACAGCACTGAATTCTGTTTCTGCAAGCGACTAAATCAGCAACTGCGCCAATGTGAGATGCTCTCTCACTTCTCCTACTTTAGTCCGCAGAGTCAAAGTGTGCATGTGTGGGAGTACATCATACAAGTAYGGATTCTTGAGAAGGACTGAAAAATTTTGATAACACTCTCTTTTCTCTAATCTCACTCCTGGAATGACGCTCCCCCCCCCCCCCAAGATTTTAAGCAACTTCATGCCAAACGCATCAATCCTTGTAACAGAGACTTAGAGGAGAGGAAGGATATTTCACTTTCAGAAAGACTAGCTGTTTGAGACTTCCAGGAAGGACATCAGAAGACAGGGCAAAATATTTGAGCCACATAATTTTACTTCCTTTCTATTGCTGAGTTACTTAATAACTCAAATGTGCTGGGTCCATCTTTTTCATCATACATGGCTGCTTTGGAAAATAGTGTCACTTTCTCTCAAATTCCAAATGTCCATGGGTCTAAAAGCCACTTCACCTGAATCCAGCTGCTCAAGCTTCCAACAAAACTCCCCTCCCTAACTCCTTTAGAAATAATAATAATGATAAAAAATCTATTTTAAACCACTGCAGTAGAATTAGTGCTTCATAATGGAAACTTTGCATGTAATCACATCTCAGTGGGATGTTTGAGTTTCACCATGACATTCTGGGGAAGCAGATCCCCAAGATTTTGTGGAGGTCTAATGCCCACATAGTTACTGCCTAGCAACTGGGAGCTTCTTCAGGAGAAAGAAATCCTTTGCAGCTTGAGAATTGGTTGCTGTGRCTGCCACCCAGGAAGGAGGAGGAGAGCTGAAACGGTGTGAAGTGAGCGGCTGTCAGCACATTCATCTCCAGGAAAGTACTGATGGCTTTATTCTTCATACCAAGATCTGTGTCGGTTATCTTAACCTGGCACAGCTCAGAGCCAGCCACTGTGCACCCTCTGGTCTCACACTGCTCCCCAGTGCTCTGAGCACATGCAGAGGGCTCACTTCTTTCCTGCAGAAGGTTATTGCTTATTGGCCTACGATAGGAGTCCACCTGTCAGAACCCAGGCTATCCTGAAACGTCCCTTTCATACAGCCAGACCAAAGATCTTTTATAAGCTTCAACAACATTTATTTCCTCAGTCTGAACAGCATTAGCCCAGCCCTGAGAAACACTTGCCAAGCACGTAAGGGAGAGCTGGGGCCAGCTGAGGCTCAATAACTGCTTGGTACAGTGGGGATCTCCCCATTCACCCTCTAAATTGCCTTAGGAGACCTGCTCTGGAAGTAGCAGCACCTGCTGATCTTCTGGGGCTCCAGAACTGGCCTTGCAGAGAGACAGAAGGATCAATAGCTGAGCTGAACTGGGAACAACGGTTATTTTTTCAGTGAGTCATGGGCATGCAGGTGTCCAACACAGGCTGTTCAGAGTACGTCCCAGCTGCAGGATCACCGGCAAAGGGATCTTTGTCCTGCGTTACTCAAAACAGCCCGCGGTTGAACTCATCACACTTCGTTCCTCTTCTAGAAGATAAAGAATATGTGCTCTCGCTCTCTCTTTCCCTCTTATTACAACCTTCTGCATCCTCCTCTCCTCTGTGGAGAGGAGACAAAAGGTGAAAAAGATGTGCTTCTCAACTGTGTTTCAAGCACGTGTCTATGTGAAAGCTGACCCTAAGTCTCTGAGAGCATCCTACATAACTTACCTCACACCTCTGAGTTTTTCTGTGATTTTCATTATTTTTAATAGGCCCATTCTGATGCGTGATTTACATTGCTCTGCAACATCTTAGGGTTCTTTCTGTAAACATTAAGAAGTTGCCACAGAGTTCCTTCTGTAAGAACTAAGGCAGTCTTTACCAGCATCTTATATGGTCTCTGTGGCAACATTAAGAAGCTGTATTTAGGCCCACAGTCTTGAAGACTGGTGTGCAGAGTTCCTCATCACTTTGCTACAGGAGGTTCTCTTGTCCAGTAAGATTTTAAATTTTGCACTTCCCAGACAAGCAGTCCAGTGCTTGATGTTCCTTGTGGTTCCATTTTTTTCACCTGTGCCAAATGTAAATGTTCCTTGCTATGATATAAGCAGTGAYCTTTCTCAAAAGTGACATGCAGAAAGGTTTCTTTCTTTCCAGTCTGCAGATACTTTTTACATTATCATGTCTCTGTACAGTCCTTTCTTTACTTAACTCCAATTTTTATTCTATTATTTTCTAAGAAGTGGTATTTTCCACACCTCTGAACAATCTCCTTTTCCTTCTTTGGGTGCTCTCCAACTATTCCATTTCTTTTTCTTTTTNGTGCTCTCCAACTATTCCATTTCTTTTTCTTTTTTCTTTTTCTTTTTCTTTTTCTTTTTCTTTTTCTTTTTCTTTTTCTTTTTCTTTTTCTTTTTCTTTTTCTTTTTCTTTTTCTTTTTCTTTCTTCCTTCCTTTTTTTTTTCTTTTTTGATGTCTACTGGCTACAATGAGAAACAGGGCCATCTAGTATTAAGTTAAAAAAAGGGTTTATTCCTTAGGACTTACTTCTGTTTACATGGCCCAATAAAATCTTTGCCTTTTTTTCAATAACACAATGCAGTTCATCTTACGATCTAATAAAAACTTCAGCGCCATTTCTGAAATACTGTTGCAAAGCAAATTGTTTCCACCCTATGCTTGTGTAACAGCTTTTTCTTGCCTAAGTTCAGAGTATTTCACAGAATCACGGAATGGTCGAGGCTGGAAGGGACCTCTGGAGATCATCTACTCCACCCCCCTGCTCAAGCAGGGTCGCCTAGAGCACATTGCASAGGATCGTGTCCAGGTGGCGTTTGAATATCCCCGTTTGTATTTGTTCTTCAGGAGTTGCACCTTCTTCTGATTGTTAAGGTCACTTTGAGCTTTGTTCTGTCTTCCAGCAGGCTCTGGTCCCTCCTGACTGACTCCTGGCTCTGCTTGAGCGTGCTCCTATTCCCGCACCCAAGCCATTAAAGTTGCCCTGGAATAGCAGTGGATTCACGGTGTCCCTCTCCAGGCCTTCGCTTCCTACTTCTGCCGACGAGGTACGTTTCCTTTGGGCATTTTTGAGATAGGAACGTATGTTTCCCAATAAGTCCTTTACAAATAGCATGGTTCTTTGAGGAGAATTTTTTAAGAATATTGTTTCTGGTCACCTGTTGTCCATAAGGGGGCAATATATGGCAAGAAGAACAGTTGCTGAACTGCGCAGAAACTGTTCTGGGGACCCAAGAYTAAGTGTATCATTGCTTTTCCCACTGGAACAGCTCTACTTTTCTCCTGTGGAATTTGAAGGATCCCAACTCTGCAGTGCTAATGTTTTCAAAAACAGTACTCTGCCTGTTGGCTGTTGAGGAGATTATTTCATTTTGTACATATATGGCCTTTGATTAGGACAGTTGTTCTTTTTTAACTTTTGTTTTCCTGTAGAGGATGAGAAAAAGTTATTTTGATGAAAACAAAAGACATTTTTTTCCCTTCTGACATGTCACATTGAAGGACTAGTATGAAAATCTTGCTCAGGTGGAGTTATGTAATTCTGGAAAAACAATTTTATCAGAAATGAATGAGATCGCACGGAGAATATCCTCTCACTGCTGTTAAAGCGAAAGTCTAGGTTAGCTCGCTTGAAGTCCATACTGCTTTATGCTCTCACTGCAGTGCTCTGTAGAGAAATGGGAGAAGGAAAGGTAATTTTSCAGCTTCTATGTGATCTTGCCATTCTTGGACCAGCCTGACTATTCGCACAAAATAAAGAAGGCCTGTGGCCAGGTGCCCCTAATAACCAGCAGCTGGGATTAGCCGGAGGGAGGTGGCCCAGTCAAACCTTATTTGCTCTGTGTGTGCTGCGGTCTCTGAGCGGGACACTGCGCTGTACTGCCACTAGCGCTCCTCTGTATGTGGCACGTAGGGCTTCTGCCAGTGCTAGACATGGCTTGCAGTTATTTTTTTYGGTGCAAAAGCAATAGTGTGGTTCTATGTGTGTCCCAGTGCCGTACAATTAGTTTACGTTGTGCTTTGTCCCGGCAGTTTCATGCTCTTTTGCATTAGACGCAGACTGAAAAGTCTGAGGTGAGTATCCAAAGGGGTCACTTAGCTGAGGCCGTGGTAGTGGAGGCCAGGAACTGTACCTGTTAAGTGAATATATAGTAGTTTTTGATTGATTCTGGCTGCAGTCATCTGAAAGTCCACTCTGACCAAATCGTGCTATTTAAGTGTTTTGGTGGTATCGTAATGTTTCTAAATGCATGCCAGGAACTGTAGCAAAAAATACCTTCATTATGCTAATGACTAAAGTCATTAGCTTCTACAGAGGCCAGCTTCACAATATTATCCAAATACCAGGCAGTCTGAGTCAGTCCGGATCATCTCTTGGGGAAAAAGGAATTCACTCCGTTGCTGAAAAATAGCACGGGAGAGGAGTGCTCTGCAACACCTCTCTGCCGTTCCAGAGGCTGAGGGTCTTGCTGTGCGTCGTGACRCGTGCTCGCAGGGCCTGGGATGGATCACCCTGCAGGCCGCTTTTTCATATCTCAGCGCTGCAGGTGCACRCAAAGCCTTTCGGATCTCCGCGATGCTCTCCTTTCCCCTCTGGACAGCCTAAACCTCTTCTTCTCTCGTGCTCCACTTCCTTTCCAGGCAGCAGCAGTCCCCACCGGCAGAGTTCAGACTTATTTCTCCACTTGACTCTTTTCTTAATCTACTCATCATTGAACAGCCCCAGAAAAGCACATTTTAGTCAGGCCAGGCTCTGTGCTGACAGAAGYTGAGCCTTAAGGAAGAGATGGGAGATTGATGTCTGCACTGCCCAGCTTGACAGCTTTAACCCCAGGAGGGTAGTTTCTGCTTCTAGTCAGATGCAGAGTACCCTACACACCTGTCCCTGCTTGTGCCTGGGAGCTGTGGGGCTCAGAAGCCCTCCCAGCCTCGTGTGGGGTTTAGCGAACTGCCCCCCATCGCACTGCCTCTGCTCTGGCTCTGGGCTGTGGCAAACCGCAACGCTTATGGCTATGAGTACTGCAGGACTCAGGTCTGAACGCATATCCTTAAACTCCTGTCTAAGTGTACATGGTTGCACTAAGTGGCCAAGCAACTCTTCACTTCAACGTACTCCCCAGCTTCCAGGATCAAATATATCTTTAAAATGAGAGCTTACAAGAAGACTAAGAAAAGGAATGAGAGAGAGAGAGAGAGAGAGAGAGTGATTTAAAATTCTAAAATTGAAAAGATTTTTCCCTTACAAATTTGATATGCAGAACAGATGGTTGAGGGAAAAAAAAAGTTGAAGCAGAAGAAAGAAGTCTAGGATGAGTTTGTATCCTGCTTCTGTTGCTCTGGGACTGTGAGCAGCTGAGAGTAATTGCTTATTCTGGTAAGTGGAAATGTCCATCCTTTGGTAGTTCTGTCTGCAGAGGAAACAGCTCTGTTTTTTAATTCAGAATTCTTTCTTTTCTTTTTTTCCTACTATCCAGTTTGTCACAAAATCACATCCTTCCTTGTACTACTCATATTACATGATATTGAAAAATCCTGTCAGTCGGAAACTTTAGGTTGCCTTCTTAAGGTTCGTCTTCACTAACAATCTATGTGTGCAAGAGCTAGGCAATTTCTCTGTAACGATGTTTGTAAGGGGTTTGCTCCTCAAGTAAATTAGAGAGAAAGAAGAGTCATATAGTGAGATCTCTAATTTTATGATGCTAAAATATATTCTATTTTCAGCCCTCTAAACATTTGCTTAGCAGGGCAGTATGTCACTAAACAGCTGAATTATTCTTCTCCAGAGGTGGCTCTATAAAGCCCAGTTGTTATTAACTGAATCCTTAACCTCCTAAATTTAAAACCCTTTAAAATGGATTTGAGCTGTACGAAAGTGATTTGTCTGGTTCAAGAAATTAGTATTTCTCTCTCCTTGCCTCTAACGATGCACAAGTGATAACTGAAGGACCAGTAATTCCTTGAACTCTCTGCTGAACTTCCACTGAAGGAAGTGTATTACCTGCCCTAGTGGGCAAAACGAAATTGGAGAACAGTCCCAAACATCTTGCTTTCTTTTTGTTCTGTATTTTTAGCTCTCTTAAGCTGTTTCCTAATCACCTGGGAATCATTTTGAAAGCAGAAGCTAAGCAAGCGGTCCTCTTGGGGTACTTTTTATTGCAAGTAATAGGGTCATTAGCAATTTATGCTCTCTTTGATCTCTTGCCAATCTGCTGTGGTAGGCTTATGACAACGTATTTTCAAGGAGAGTTACTTCTGCAACTAACATTCAAAGCCCATTTCAGATTGGATTGGTTAAAAGTTTAATGTTAACCAGATGCCCAAATGGAGAATATTTTGAGGCATTTCCTCCTAAATAAGGGTTTGGCCCCTTCCTCTCTCAAATCAGGGGATGCTTCCTCAGATACAAGCGCTTTTTGCTGCAATTTTAGCATTATGTTTTGTAATCTCCCTTCAATTTGTTTCACTCCGCAGTACAGTAATTACAGGCCAGCCACAGACATGTGTTCAGCTGGGGCAAAGCACGGAGAGCGAAGCACAGGAGTCTTGCTTGACCTTTCAAGAAGCCTTAAAACTCAGGGAAATGAMAAAGTGCTGCTTTTGCTCACTGCTTCTGAACCCCGTGGACTGGTCGCAGTCATTTTGAGGGGCGCAGAGCACAACACATTTCAGTCACAGTGCAAATAAGGGAAAGAAGGGAAAGCTTCACCCAGCGGCATCTGCCATATTCAGCCTGAAGCCGTTAGAGAAACGGCCTTTCAGAAACCATCCCCTCGCCTTTGGTGGAGTCGGTCTCCTGATCACTTGTATCACCTTTATGCCGCCGTAAGACTTTAAAGTTTATGGTTTAAGCTACTGTCAACAGTAAATATATTCCCACATGTTCAGACATCCAATTCACTGAGAACAGCAGGCAGTACAATAATACTGAGGTATGAAAACGAATTAGAAAGTATCCTGTTAACCAGAGTATTTCCCCAGAGGTAGAGGTAGAGGAATCTGGCTCTGCTGAAGAATAGTTTCTGCATGTTCTGTGGTCTTCAGTCTTTAGCTGCTCCAAAGGCCTCCTCGAAAAGGGCCTTTGTGCTCAAACTGAAGTGTTCAAAAMCTGTGCTTCAAAATGTTATCACAAAATGTTTCTATATACCGTAAAAGTTTCCACTCTGTGTACGTACTTATTGCTGTTCCTGCTTTGTGATGCTTCTGCATGAAGAAAGACCGTTTTTGTAATCAGAGTGAAATAAAAATAACACTTGAATGTGAAAGATATTTGCTGGGGTTTAAACCATTTCAATTTCTGGAAACGGGCCACCTACTGCGTAGGACCCTTAAGTCTCCTAGCTAATAATCTTCTCTCCCATGGACTAATTTTAGCTGTTGCCACTTGAAACTTTTAATGGTTTCAGCCACCTACTGCCTTAACGCAACTCTTCCAGCCCCTCTCTTCCACTCTGCCTGTTCATATATTTGAGGATTATAAATAGCTCTATTTGGAAAATGGTCACTGGAGATGGAGGTGGAGAGACAGGAATCATCTGAGAGTAAATAGATTGTTAATTCCCTTCTGAGCACTGAGTTGCTGATTCACTCCCAATCAGTTCCCACACAGCCTGGGCTGAGTCAGCCCAGAGGGTGTTGAATAGTCAAGAGCAAAGACGATTCAGAGGATAATGGTTCTGCAAAGACCAAAACAGAAAAATGATTCAGAAGGAGGAACTAAAAGAAGAAAAACATATACCGGAGAGAGGGTAAAAAATAATCAAAAAAAGAAGTAAAAATAGACAAGCAACCCCTATTCTGCCACCCCTGTGTGGGAAACAGAGGTGTTTAGGGAGCTCAGAGAAGAAACAGAGGTGAATGAARGGAAAGAAACAGATGAAAGGGGAGAGAAGACATTAAAACCCCAAAATAGTATCAGGATGAAATCATCAGGGGAGAGCCAAAAGAGAAAAGGGCTGTAGGCAGAAAATGGGCTTAGAGAAGGGAAAACTTCCAGGAGTCCTCAGCCTAGCTGCTGACTCCCCATCCACATAAGCTTGCATCCATAAAAATCATACCATTTATGTCCATGGAGTGGAAATGGCACAAGTGGAGCCCCACGGTCAAGGATTTTACATCTTTTATGGATCGCAGACCACAAGATAGAAAAAAAAAAARGGTTCACATGAGAAATGGACACTCCAGAGATATGTGAATGTATAGGGAAGCATATTCATCCAGATCAAAATTAGGCTTGACACTTTGAGTTCCCTGAAAAGTCAATGAAGAATCAACAAACAGATCCTGACTTAGATGCTYTGAATCAACCTATGGGATATTTTCCACAGCCTTTGGTTGCTCTCTCACTTCAAAAAGTGCCTCCCTAGTCCTCATACTGCCATTCTCTTAAATCTCCGGTTCAGTGCTGCAGTCCCTGGAAACAGAGACCTGGCGCTCCAGAGAACGTCTTGTCTCAGGTCCTGCCCAGGAGCCTACGCTCGTCACACTTTGTTCATCTAAAAGGCAAGTAGCTGTCGCAGCCCTGAGCCTCCCACAGCAATGAGCTCACTGCTTGCATGAAGCACAGCTGAATATATGTTCTGCCACAGTATTACAGGCTTTAATTTCTTTCTTCCAGAGCTTCTTGTTTCAAAATGGTTTGTATATATTTAATCTATTCCCGCCTTAAGAGACGATAGGGAAGGCTTGTCAACAACCAGCAGAAGGAGAGTGTTAGTGAGAGAATATTGACTTCCATCTGGCAGATTTAATGCGCAGTAATGGTTAAGGTTTAGGCATAAATTAGTGATGTTAATCCCAAAGCCTAAGTGTAAGCACTTAAAGGCATATCCCTGGATACATYGCTATTGTCTGCACAGAGCTATGTGGATGATGCAAGGCTTGGATTTAGCCCACTTGCCGGAGGTGCCTACGGCAGAAGTGTGTTTGTCCTCAGATACATGTAGGCTGAGTGGGAAGAGGTGGTAGGTGAGAGCTTTATACAGCTTTCAGCTGGCCTCACTTGCCCTCTGCAAGCTTCCCCTGTCTCTCCAGTTACTTTAGGAGGAGCTAAGAGTACTTTTACTTCCATCTTTACCTTCCAGGCCAGATGATTAAAGATCRGAGGAGATGAGCCCAAGTCTAAGACTACAATTTAGCCACTAAAATGGCTGTTGAAGTTAGGCTGTGTAAGTTGTCCCCGAGTACATTGATCATTTATATGTGAACACAAATGGTAATTTCAGGCACCCGTGATGTGAATGCTTGCACAAAAATTCATCTCACTGCATTCCTCTAGGGAGTTAAGACAGATTCAGCATTGCATCTGAACCTGCTCTGTGCTTCTCTGACAGCCAGAACTGATGAAAAATAAAACTAACAACTTTAGTGCATTTTTCATGCTGTCACCCTGTCTGCCAAAAGGAGAGATTTGTGTGATGGTGGTTTATGTTCTGATCAGCTCTTGGGACTTGTTTGGGGTGTGTTGTTTTGCTTTATTTTTGCTATGTTTTTACATTAGAGAAGCTAAGCTCTAAAAAATACTTCTTACACTTTAAGTAAATAGCACTGAGCTTTGAGATGCCCTCTAGCTACTGGTATGGTTGAGGAGCAACTTACTCCTGAGAAAATTATGTCTCCTAAAATGGAGGGAGGTAGTAAATCTCTGCGGCACTGAAGGAGACATCCATGGGGGATATTCTGACTGCTGACTGGAAAGATCGTCATGAGGTGGCTACARCCACAGAGTAAATGGCCATGTAGCAAACCCCAAATGGCAATGCCCATCAGCCTCATAAGGCTTATTACCAGCTAATATGCACCTTACCACCTTTTGGCTTTATTGTCAAAAAAGCAAYTACTTTGAGTCCATGAAAGAAAAATAGTTGACTGGAAAAAAAATGCATACGAGATACCTATAGCAATTCTGGTCTGGAGGAGAGGAAGAAAAATGACAGTATTTCCTGTGCTGCCAATACAGACATTGGGTACTGCAGCTGCCCTCACGTAGATCTTTGTAGCATACTGCTTAGTGGATGGAAAGAGTGACAGGAAGAAAGAACCATGGATCTAGTGAGGAGCTCCTTGCTATTAGAGCATGAGCACTCCTGTCATAGGACAGTCACACCAAAATGATTCTTTGAAGGGTACCTTTTGGCTCCATCTAGTCTTGCCAAACCACAGGCTGATGGTGACCAAGGAATAAAAGCCAAATAGATCTGAGACCATGCATAGCAGATGTCACCGAGATGAATGTCTTTCTGTTGTAACACTGCTATTGGCAGTGTCAGCTCTGGAGGGCAAAGTGGCAGAACTTCATTGCTTGGCGGACACAGGGCGACAGTCAGCAGCTCCACAACTCCTGCCTGGTGCAGGCTTCCCAGAGCTGTGTGAACAGCCTCCTGCACCCAGCAGCACCTCCCATGCCTGAGGCAGCCCATGCCTGTGCATGTTGTTACTCTGCAGAAACTGCAGRCCCAAATGATTACAGATCCGCAGCTAATCAGTTCGGGTTCAGTGGGATGTTTCTGGGGTGGGTGATGGCAGAGATGCATCAGGCCACTACGAAGCTCATTCATCTGTGGTTTACTGATAGGTGGACTGAAATKATAGCTGAGTTTAAGAGCACATGGCATCCCAGTGATGGCTTATGGCATGCTTATGGCATGCCCATYGCCAGCCCTACTGATGAAGTCAGTGAGGGTGTTAACTATAAAACGTACTCCTCCCATTTCGGGAGGATTAGCGAGCCGCTGTGAAAGAGTCTTACAAATGTCAGAAGCACCAAGGTTCTGGGGAGCACGGGCAGCTGCATGCTTCTGTCACTTAATCTCCATAGGAGCTGTAGCATCCATGAGAGCCCCCAGGGACCTCACCTTAAAGGAACAAGAAGGCTTTCTTCTCCACTTCCTTCTGAAAATGAGAGAGACAATAAATACTACTTTCAGCAGAAACACGGAGGAAATCACTTGATTTCAGACATACCATTTTCTCTTCTTTGTGAGAACCTCAGCTAGGTCACAAGTTCTCCAGTGAATGCAGTAGTGGAGACAAGTTCTCCTACCTCAAAAATGCCAAAGTAAGCAAATAGACCTGACAAACAGGTCACAGAGAAAGTCCTAGAAAAGAATTGTACCAAAATATATATGTATATTTTTCTAACAGAAACTGACTTTCAATGGCATGAGAAAGGCGTGCTTAAGGTGAGTTATTTAGATTAAAATGAGTTAATCCACTTACATGAGAAGGATTTCTGGCAGGTTCAGGGCTCTTAAAGCAGTGAATTTACTGTACTTCATTAATCTGGTACCATTTACTAGATCGTTGATTGGTACAATACAGGAGCACTCCAAGAAGTGGTACTGCCAAACGGAAAGGAATCTCCGACACAGTAAATGCCACCTGTCTTTAAGGCCTTTTATTATATATAGGCTGAAACCTGCCAGAATGAATCACTTCAGAGGGGAGATGAAATCTTTTGGCTCTTCTTTTTTGAAAGAAAGTAGGACCCGCCTGCTTCAGTCAGCTTTCAYAAGGGAAAAACGAATGCAAGTCGGTAGTGCCGGGCTCGCCTCCGAACCGCTGATCGCTCCCCGCCGCCGCTGCCGTGGGCAGGCTGCTAGCGCGGCGGAGCAGAAACCCTTCTGAGCGTCTGGCCAGCCTGGCGCTGACCGCTCGGCTCCGCTGTCAAACCCGAGGCCCCGGTTCCTCTCTGCTCTCACCACGGCGCTGGGTGCTCTGCGCTGTCACCTAAAGCCTCGTGCTAGGACTCCCAGTAATTTTCTTCATTGCTCTCTTGGCAAAACTAGTCTGGATTGACTTACACTTAAATTACGACACGGCAGCAGGGGCAGGAGTAGAAAAGGAGGTATCTGCAGCTTTTGAAAACGCTACAACAGTCGGAAACGTGTCAGCATGAATTTTTATCCTTGCCTCAGAGTGCCTTTGATTTTGTAGCTCTTGCACTGAACATCACGTACATTTTATGATTTGCCTGCTTAAACCCATGCCTGATTTCTGTAGACTGTTCTCATTATTGGAGTTAAGTCTGTGCTTTAGTGAATTGCTTAATCAGTGACTGAAGGTTAACACAGGAACATTGTTTCGTTATATAATAAGAATTACTAATACTTTAGCACTGTAATAAATTGTTAATTGATTCATGCCTATCTGCACTGATAGGATTTAAGACAAAAACAGTACCCTTGCAAAACAGTTTAGGATCTTTTTAGATTTTTAAGCAGAAGTGAGTGGACTTGCCTTAACTCATTATATTTGAATGGAAAATGGAGTTTGTTTTAATTGATAATGCAATTGATTGTGTCCAGGTCAGGTGGGAAACTTTTTATATCAGCTAGTACATTAACGCGCCGAGAAAATATTTGAAGCAAGATATTCCGGTAGCTCACTGTTTGGTAGCACAGTTCTGTTCCATGTATATGCTTCACAGATGTGGACCTGGAATCCTGCTGGGGTTTTCTTTTAAAAAATATTAGGAATGAATAACAATAAGCAGATTTTTTTATATTCTCCCCAGAAGGCAAAAAGATTTTGTTTACTAAAAACACTCATTTTCTGTTCAAGAGGGCCATTTCGAGAGATGGGAGGAATGCAGACACCATATGTAATTTAAGAAACTTGCATCTTTTAGTACGAGGACAAATGGAGATCCCAAACAGACTCTGGCGAAAAAAGAATTGCTCAGAAAAAAAGAAGGAAGAGTGACAAAGGAAACTAAGGTATGATCAAGTTAACAAAAATAATATATTGACATAACCCCTTGTCTATTAGCAGCCTTCATCTGGAAAAGACCCAGTTCAAGCCTGTTGCCCAAGAGGATCTGGCTTGAAGTGTGTTTTGATTCTGTTCTAAAGGATGAAGTTTGGTATGCAGGAGGAGTGTCTTAAATCTTATGACCTAAGGTAATGTTTCAAATTCTTCAGGAAAATGGAAGACTGGCTTCTAGGAATTTGAATTTACTATGTCTAGGATGTCTGATCATCTGGAAACTTAATCGGAGAAAGGTGAAGGACACTACCTGAATATGCTGGATACCTGAGGCTAGGTACTGCAGTTACATAATGTCACACCGAAGTTAAGAGGTCAGCTAAAGCGTTACAGGGATATTTGAAGGAGAACTATTTTCCTTTACCTTCCTTAGTGGATTAAAGACTTAGGATTTTGGGCAGTTCTGGTGGGCAGAATAAACAGACAAAAGAGAGCCAAGTTAAGCCTCCAAATGAGAACAGTGAGTGCTCTGGGGGAGAGCAGAACCTGACTTGAGCAGCACGGCATTGGTAAAGCCTCAGACTCGTCTATCATCTGAACACCTTCAGACAACACCCTTAAACCCTTGCATCTGGAGCTAGGTGCACAGTAGAATTTGAATAATCCTCCTTTTCCAAATGCTGAGCACTCTCYAAACTGTTGTTCTTACTGAGTCACAGCATGCCAGTTAAACTACTAATGTACCCATCTTCCAAGGGGACACCGGCTGGAGCAATGGAAAAACACAGTGAAGAAGCAACCATCTCCTCCCTTTGAACTGGTATGATATACAGCAGGCCCTTTTAGAAAGTTCTGCTTTAAGAAACCTGCTATTCTGGAGAAACAGTTTTTTTAAAAAAAGAAGAACTAATGTGCTCTATTGTACTTATTTATTTGTTGGTTATGCTCCAGCTCAAATTATGCCGATTTCACTTTTCCTTTTTTTTTTTTTTTTTTTTTTTTTTAGCATTTCCCAGACTGGGCACTTTTTATACCCTGCATTCCTCATTTAATTGGGAAAAGTTCCAAAGTTCCTAATTGGAATGCCACCCAAGGGAAGATATTTAAGGCCAGTGCTATCTCTAGCAAAGAATACTGCTTAATGGGGCAGTAATGCCTCCAAATGGGGACACCAGCTGCTTTTATTTGTCTCCCATTGCTGCTGGTGCTGCAGGTTCTCGTTTTTGTTCCGCAGGCACCGGCTTTCCATCTAGCCTCAGCTCTGGGACAGGCAGAAAAGGTGAGAACTGCCAGCGACATATCCTCTTTCAGCATGGGCTATGAGTGCTGGACCACTGTATTAGGGATCTTATATCAACTACCTAGGAGCACAAGAAGTCCTCATCCCACAGCAGTTAGGGCCTCCACCTAGCATCACTATTATTAAGTGAATATTATAAGGATATCACTGCCAGTCGGTGGAGCCGAAGGCCACTGATGGGCTGCTCCACTGAGTCCCCTGCTCTATCCATGCAGGTTATGAGTACTGTCACCCTTCCATGCTGTTTCCAGGGGGAATGAGGATGCTTGGAGTGGGAAACTGTGAAGAATCTGCCATGGCTTTGGAATGGTTTCTTCTTGCAGGGCTATTATCATTAATGAGTGATTTARTACTGGGTTTCAACTCTCCCACCAAGATGAGGGCAGTTACCCCATAGTAGCCTGGATCAGATTCTAGTCCTACTATAGTCCTGCCATCAACCTAAACAGGAAGAAAACAGTATTTATCRGATTGGCTAAGCTTTCAATAGAAATAGGTGGAATGCTAAGCCATTAGAAATGCTTAAACAGTAAAGTGAGGGCAGGATAAAAAAGAATAGTCTCAGAAAACAGCACCAAGAGAAAAAGAGCTCTTAAAGAAAYCCAAGAGCATAATATGTCATATCTTCTAGGGAGAAAAATATGTAGTAGGAAAGCAAACCATATTATTAGATGATAGAAGAAACTATGTTGGAGTGATTGTCTGCAGACTCCAACATCAAAATTAGACTAAATCATTCCTTTTCCCAGAACTGTGAAAGAGCTGTTTCCTCCATGTGAATAATGTGTTTACCAAGCATTTTCTTGTGTTGTTCATTGTCGAGCCATTGTAGAGAACTCTGATTTTTTTTTGTGGAAGCCGCTACTTGCCAAAGTAACACCTGCGGCTTCCTATGAGCCATCAGTCCAGAGATCTGAATATTAGTGGAGAAATCTGATGCTCATAGTCTGGTAATACGCCTGGGCTTGCAGAAATCTACAAAGCTTTTCCTCTTTACATGTGTTCCCAAATGACCAACGTTCATAAAATATGGTACAGGCTTCTGTGAGCTAGGAGTTCATGCTGAGAAGTAAATCTGGATATTCTGTAGCAATGTGGGGATGTAGCAGCCTTGAACAGCTGTCTCATTTTAGTTCATGGTTTTGTAGTAGCCAAATGAGATCATTCAAAGGCAAGCACTTAAATAACTAGTTCTAGAGACCACTGAACCAGTAGAGCAATCTTTGAAGTCTAGACATAAATGACCTGGATGACTAAACTATATTTGATATGCCTGGATAATTGTTTGCATGTGCACAACAGCACAATGTGTGGTAGCTTTTACTTCTAGAAAGCGATTTGGATGCCCATGCTTCCGTATCGCATACCAAGCGTGAAGAGCAGAAGCCATGACTGCAGCAAGGATGAAGGAGCAAATGTGCTTGAACTCCACCAGCTCCTACTGTGGCTGCCCAGGAAGACACGTTGGAGGCCATGCAGGGAACCAACAGAGAGAAACTGCCTGATAAACGGTTGGTAGGGAATGGGAGAGTGTCATGGTAAGTATGCTTAGCACAGACTGGTTAGTCTGTTTAGCTTATGAGTATCCTGTTTTAGCTAAATCCTTGTGCTGCTATAATGTTGAACTAGAGACCTCCAGGATCCTTGTYAAAATCCAGAACTCATCATCTCTTTGCCCCTGTTGTTTGACAAAGCTCTGCAGGCAACGGGGATCCTCTGGATATGAACATCTCCCTACACACACGGAACGGAGGGAGCTTTCTCAATTTTCTTTTCTACTTTTACAAACTGAATCTCTCTTGTGAGCTCAGATTATTTTTTTTCTTTCTTTCTTGGTTTTGATTTATGCCAAGAAAGATATTCTGCTGCTGCAAACCCCCATCTGACTAGGATTCTGCTGTGGATTGCCTTTGCTCTCACATCCACTTGAGCCAAGCAAAAGTAGGAACAGAGGGATAGGAGCATGCAGATTTTCTCTGCGGAGTCAGCACAAAGCATTCACTTGATTCTTCTAGCTGCTACCCACTTTTTTTTTTCTTTTAGTTTACATCACAACCCATGGCAGGGAAATATTCTGATCACAGTTTACAATTAAGAGGAAAGTAGAATTTAATTTCCCCCTTTCCAACAGCCAAAGATGAACATTTGTCTGGATAGCTTATTACATCTGACACCAGCCCGACAGAGCCAAAATGTTCAGAATGATGACCTGTTCTTCACTTCATCTCCTTGTTTGTGCCATGGCCAGCAGGTAGTATGGTCTGCTGAGAAGCTATTTTCTGAGCACAAGCTGGGGACAGTGCCTGAAAACTAGAAGTTCCTGCAAATCTTTGTATCATGGAAAGGGCACCAGCCCAGACTCACATTATGTAGAATTTGTGTTAGAGTTGAGCATGCCCAAAGGTATTGAAATTATCATCTTCTATTTGTTGCCAATTTAGAATACAGTCCTAAATGTATTCTGTGTCTGCATTCCAACCCTTTTCTTCTAGTTTTCAAGGGCATTTTGACMAGGCCTTTCTCCATAGGAACGCTGCAGCAAGCCCGAGCTCTGTGCCATCCCTGCAGTTTGCTCCCTGCGGGAATGTTCCCTTCTCTAAGTCACTAGCTGGTGCTGGTTGGATTTCCTGCCTTTTCCCTTTGCTTTTTACTGTGTAGAACTCCATCTGGATGTACACCTTAAAAATGTAGTGCTGTCCTACAGTACACTAGCTGCCTTGTAAACCCCTACACAGAGATGATATATCAATGGGAAGAAGGGAGAAATCAATGACCTTGATTTAGAGCCTGGTAGAGAGAGGAGATGAGAAGGTACTGTAAAAAGATACATGTCTAGGCAAATAGCAAGAGAGGAAATTATTTTATGCCTAAAAGTTATGGATACATGGGTTTTGTCTTCAACAGCAATTAGTGTCAGTTTTCATTCAAGTAGTTTGAACTGATGTTATGGAGAAAGAGAAGTGGGAGGACTGAGAAATAGGAAATTTTCTGCAATTCAGATTTGTAAGACCTGCAGAGGATATCAGAAAGATGAGGAAGGATGAGCTTTTTGCACTCAATATATTCTAGTAACGACCTTTTGTACTAGGCTTGAGAAAAGGTCAAAGTGGTCAAGACAGTCTGGGTAACATAAATATGCAGGAATTCCCCAAGAAGTTGGATTTTGCTTTCTTACTGGTAATACTTGTACGAAAAGGCTAAATTTTATCAAATTTATGTAGCTGAAATTTAACTGTGAATGGTCTAGAAGCAAATAAAGCATGTCCCAYGGATACTACATGTTCCAGATACTAAAAGAAAGATGTTAGAAAAGTATCTATCACCTGATTTTAAATCTGGATTGTCTTTCARATCCTGAGGTTTTTATTAGTAGGAACTTCATGGAAAAATTGGGAATTGGTCTGGAACTTTGCTCAGACATTTAGCCAGTGTGACCCAYGACTTGGTAGTCACTGTAGATGTCTGAAACCCACAATGAGATTATTGCAGACCATGGGCACAGTTAATTCTGTTTTGGTTGTTCCAGTTGTGGATAGAATATATGCTCTTTTTAAAAACTGCCACTAAAGATGCGGTTTCTCTCATAGCATATAAATATTACTGCTGTTAAACAGCTTTAACTCCAGTTCTGTTCTCAGTCACAAAGGTGAGAAGTGAAACCAATAATGATGTGTAAACTCGCAGCATCCCAGGGAAGGGACCCTGAATGTTTTGGACATGCACTATTGGTTCTGTATCTCTTAAGCAAGATAGTCCCTGGGAAGATTGTCCGAACACTGTTCTGCAAATTTCTCTGTATCAGGCCTCGATCCTTCAAAAAATAAGTCTCATTTAGAAGAACCTGAACTTAGAGTTTTCAGAAATGGACACACTACATGCACTTGTAGCTGACAGAGAAAAAGAACAGTCTTAGTCAAATGAGTTTTGGCATTCATGTATGGTAGGACACACTGTGGCAAAGATGAGGGCACAGACAGTGGATATTGACATTGATGCTGTCTTCTTGTCTGCATTTGTACAGCATCTGGCAAAAATAGAGCCGTGCAAGCAGCGGTGGTTTCTTTGGTTAYTTGCTGAGACCTGTGAAGAGGGTGAGGAGTCTTTAATAGGAGCCCATATTTTAACATAGTTTACAGATTCCCATGAATCATCAGCTTCACTCATCATTCCGATCTAATCATTTGGCACTCAGGATTTTCACTTGTCTTTCAATTATCAAATTCTGAAGGTGACTGATTAAAGTCTGTAAGAGTCGTCTTCTCAAAATCTTCTCTAAGCTAAGTCTGTGACACTGTTGCTGGGTTACATTCAGCTCTGTTTAGAACCAGGTAAAGATTCTCTCTATTTCTATTACACCCTGTGCTGCTGGGAAGACACAGAGTCTTTTTATCCTACAAATTTTTTGAGTATTTCAATGGTGTTTCTGTCCCACACTGGGGTGAAACCAAGATCTTCTGCATGAAAATGAGTGTCTCATGCCTCTAGGAATAGCCAAGAGTTCATTAGTTCAGCCATACCTCTGAAATTCTAGTCCCTGGGTCACTTAGTTACAGAAATCAGTGTTAAGAAAAGGTGGTCCAGAGGACTGAGCTGTTGGAGTTGTCACAGATCTCAGTGAGATGCGGGAAAATCTATCTCAGGACTTTGGAGATACCTAAAACTCAACTGGACACCACTCAGCCTGAGTCATAATTGAACAGTTGGCCCTGCTTTGAGCAAGGTGTTGGACAAGATGAGCTCCAGCAGTCCTTTTCAGTCGATATTATTCGATGACACTACGATTGAAAGAACAGCTGGCAGCTGAATTCTCGTCTTTCAAGTCCTACTAAGCAAGAACTTGGACAAATAAGCTGTTGGCTACTCTGAAGTGGGCAGGTTTTCATAGAAAAGATTTAATCAGAAAACTCCTCATCAACTCTCATGCTGCACGCTCAGTTGTGTTTTGGTCAGATAGGTTTCCTGGGAACACCTGCTAACCAATCTTGACTGATATGTTTTCATGACCAATCAGAATTTGTTTAAGTCTAGGTAGGCCTGACACTTATAATGAGGTTTGGTGTCTCTCTGCATCACATCCTTTAAACACAGCTACCTGCTATCTGTTGGATGAGGATTTACCTCTAAGACTTTCAATGTTGTTTGGATCTTCTGAACCCATGAGCAAATGAGCTGGCACTGTAATGCTGGCTGATAGGAGGGACTGTCCTAGTGAGCAACAGAGAGCCTCTGGATTGTTGATCTTTTCTTGTCCTGTGGATGTGCATTGCTCTCTCTGGCAGCACATTTACTTACAGGTTAGAAGAAAGTAATACAAAATAAGCACCTCTTCTGAGATCTAGGAGGTAACTTACTGAGGCCTCCTGTCTATTCGTTCTGCAAGGTACTAGTGACCTGTTGTGAGGATGAAGATACTGAGAGCCTACACTTGCTCAGCAAGTCTTACCAGTGTGTGCTCACTAATCATCCTTTGCCTAAGCTTTGGATCCTGATAACCATCTGAGCAATTTGCTCCAGACTTCTACTTACTTCTGCATAGCTAGTATCGTACTTACCAGTACCAAAACTGCTGACATCTGCTGCAGTGACTATGAACTCGGGAATGACACCAAATGCAGTTTGCAGGATGCGGTCAGGAAAAATCCTCGCAGGCATTTCTGGGTCCTCTTTCAGGAAACTCCCCTTCTGAGGTGAAGTTAGACATGATATTGCTCTAAAAGTGTATTGTAGTGGGGGACTTTGCCAGTCCTGACACACACTTTCAGCTATAGCATTTCAGATTTGACCCATTTTGGATCTGCCATTCCTTTCCTATACCAATCATAGCCCCTAAAAATTGAAGCCGGCTTTTCTGTATCATATATATTTCTTTCATATAATTCTAGTCCAGCAGTCTCAATTGTGTCTAACTACATGTTACTGATGTGTTGGTTTCCCTTACGTAAATGATACAAAATTCCAGTCCCTTCTTGGCTTTATAAAATTGCACTTGTTTTCCACTGAAAAATTTCTGGATCCCTCATGATACTCAGTAAAAGACTGTACACAGTGTTTCCTGGGTGCTTGTGGAACCAGCTGGCAGAGGCAGAGTTTCCTTAAATCTACTGTCATTCTCAATGAGACTAATATTGTCCACTAGTGAGATTCATGCCACAGGGGCAGTAGTAAACACCCATTCTGCTTTAGTGGTCCTATTTAAATCTGTATGGGTTTCATGTAAGGCTAGTGATCTCCTTGTCCTCACAGCTGTCAAGGTTTTCAAATCATCATTGGTGAATTATCCGCTCCTCCAGCTACTGAGGAAAGTGACCTCGAGCCACTCCAGCCRTAGGCTAAGGTTCATCACTGGAAAAGTTTCCTGTTGTAGGTCAACCGGCGTAAGTTCTGAATATCGAACCAGTATTGCAAATATTGCACTACGGAAGCCAGCTCCTCCCCTGAGGAATTCTGACATTCAGCAATGACCACAGGAACGACACGTTGCTCACCTTTCTTGGGATTGATTTTCTCTGCTTTGATTCACTTCTTCCAGGAAGGTTGCTCCTATTTTTCCAGCCATTTGGCAGATCTTGCCTTTCTTGGGCTCTTCCCTGTAATACCTGCCTCCTTCCTGCTCTCCGAGGCAGAGCACTTGCTCTGCATACATCTTGGCGCTCGCTTCCCCGAGTGATCCCTTCCCCTTGCTGCTGCCTGCTTACTTCAGACCTCTTGTCTCACAGTTAGCAAAGACATTTGTGTTCATATTTCTGAAGTCATGGCACTTTTCCCATTTCTATCCTTTTGCACCTTCAAGCAAGGCACAGCAAGAGCAAAGCTTAATTTGGGCCATTTTGTTTAGTCTTGCTTCCTTCAGTGACCGTTCCCTGTAACTGCTGGAGCAGAACTCAGTGCTGTTGAATCTCTGCTCTGCTCTTGCAGTAATATCTGTCACATCCCGTCCCCTTTCCCGCCCCCTCCGCGCACTGAGGTTGACTTTTCCCCCCAGCTATTTGTATGCGCCTCGGGCAATGGCATTTCAGCCCCAGCTTTCTTTCTGTTTCAGGAGCAGCAGGCAGTTTTCCTTCTGACTGCTTCTGATAATTTTCTACAAGGTGAAAAGAGAGGAGTGTGTGCTCCTAGTTCCCGTATGGGCATTGGGATCTAAACAGCCATTTGACTAATGACATTCTGAAAGTGCAAATATGCATTTTTTAACCCACCTTCTGTCATCTTTTTCAAGCAAGAGACAGTCAAAATGTCTTGCAGTGGGAGCTATCTCCCATGGCCTCTGGGTGTAGTACGTTGGCAGTTATTATGCTTGGAGAACTGCCGGCGAAATGTTGGTGAGAAGGGGTGGCCTGTTTTAGCTGAACTTCCCAGCTGCAGATTAAACCATTATTTACTGTCAGTGTAGGAAATAAGTGCATTGAGACTCAGCGCAAGGCCCCGTGGAAAGGGAGGGGAATTTTATTTTGCAGATCTCTGTGTAAGTTGCTTCTGCCCACTGACACGCTCACACACACCTATTCACAAGTTGCAAGACACATGCGCCCAGGTGGTCTTGTCAGATCGCCCGTGACCACAAAGGACAAGGGACACCACTTGTTGACGCCTCACTACATCTCTTAGGTTCCTCTTTTTGGTGACAATGAGCTGGATTTTGGACAGGTCTTTTGTACTCTTCAGATGCCAAGCTCTTCCTATTCTGGTGCRCTCTCTTATCTGGGACCTTGCTTACCTCAGCCTACAGGAACCATAGGCAAATCCCCTGCCCATTTTCTTTCCCCATTTTAGGTATCTGTGTGGCTGTAATCTGTTGTCCTGCTGGAAAAGTGGAAGAAGAATAGCACATACACTAAACTGTAATTTTGTTGTCATGTTCTTGTTACCAGAGCACATCTTCTGCTGATGAGTCACCTGTGCTGTGGCCTCATCAGATGCACTTGGTATAAACAACACATTTTTCTGTTATTTACCAGCTTCATTGCTTATAATCATGTCATCAGTTATCAATGCAGGCTGTTCCTTTACCCTTGCTCTATTGTTCTGTCTCCTGCTTTCACAAACATATCTCCATTAATATTTCCTCTTAGAAATTGTAATATTCCTGTTGAAAATCTCAACACCTGCCAGTAGGTATCAGGATTGTTGAGGGTGAGTTTCCTCACTAGCTAAACTTAGACCCACAACACACACTAATGCCAATACCCCTCTCATTCTTTAAAAAGCCCTATATTCCTGATAGTGGAAGGTGCACTACGTTCCTACCTTGTGGAAGGAGCAAGGCCTGGAGGATTTTAGCTCTGTACCAAATAACAGCCAAAAATGAATTTAAATGAGCATGCCATTAGCAAGCCACACTTCTGGGTGGTTCTGTGTACGTCCAGGACTGAATCTCTGCTGCAATTTCAGATAGGATGTGAAGCACTAATGGCTGCTTTTGATATGAGACTTGCTTGGGCTGAGACCGACAAAACTCATTTCACATACCTCAGCCTCAAACACAGACACCCTGCGGTGTGAGCTGCCTCCAGCTCAGTGAGGGAATGCTGATCATTTTTGGCAAACAGATATGCAGCAGTAGTACAGACAGTGGTAATACTTTCAATCTGTTCGCGGAGTTTTTCTTCATTCTTTAGGAAGATTCCTCTTTTTCGTCTCTTGCCTCAGTCACTTTGGAATTGTCACTGGGCCTGTCTTTATATGAGAAACTGCTCCTCTTTCTACCAGTATGTGTGTAAAAGCATAATTCTTGAATGCTAAGCTCAAAAAATCTAATTTTTGCCAAATTTCTGAAGAGCATCGTGATAAAGTCCTCATGAGGAATGTACTCCAAAAACCTTACATAATAGATACCTGCTTTCTTCTGTTGTGAATAAGGGTTATAGAAAAAGGATATCTGACACTAAGTATAATGTAAGTAAACAAATTTCATACAAAAATATTTTAGCAGTGTAGTTAGTTTATGGTTTTGTATAGAAACATATTATCTTTATTAGCTGTAAAAACAAAATTAGAATCATCTGCTGGATTTTGCAGTAATTCATTTAATTTCCTGTTCTCTGCATTATCTGACTTCTGTACTATGATTGTTAAGAGGGGAAAAAAGCATCAACTGCTTTTCTTTGAAGATGGTACAGGAAACTCAGGAAACTTAAATTTCAAAGATTCGCCAGTTCATAAGAGGAATACATTTTACCAAGCCCATGTACATTCCAAATAGTGAACTGACTTCCAACAGAACTGTGGCGACCCACAGCCTCCATCTGTTTTAAAAAAAGGAAGAAACAATGTTCTTTCCATATGTTGYGGGCCAGGGGGAAAAAAAAGGATATGTAAGATGGTTGTGTAACAGTGTCAGAAAATAGGCACCTGCCACTTTTAAAGTATCAAAACAGTTGAGATTTCCCCCCACCACCACCAGCACCACTGCCTCCCAGTCCCTCCTCCACACCCATGTAAAGGTCAGGTCTTCACTGCTGAGTTCTTCCCCATCACAGCATTGCAACTGTTTTCTTCCCACACCCCGGCTCTAGAGCCAGAAACCTCCCTTTCAGGGAAACACAAGYGTCTTGTCAGGGAGTAGCAAAGCCATCACGCAGGGTTCGCCCACTGAAACGTAGGCAAGGGGGTTAGCTCGCAGCCTACAGATCGGCAGCAGATCTACCCTGTCCTTCTGCAGTCCTCGGGCCTGGAGAGCCCGCAGTCTCGCTCTGGACGTGGCTTCTTCTGGCCTCTGGAGTGCCTTGGAAAGCAACATGAAGCAGCCCGCGTAAAAGCAAATCCTGAYGAGGGCTTTGTAAACATTCGTATAGGTTCCCCTTAAGGCTGGACACGGTAGAGAGTGACAGTGGTGTCTGTGGTACACATGGCTTTATTCCTGCGTGGCCTGCTCCCGGTGCCCCATAATACTCACAGTTTTGCAAACCACCCAGGYTGGCAGGGTAGCAGGCGAGGACTGGAGCACAGCTTCATGGAAGGGACGCAGCGCCCCTCCGGCTGCTCAGCGAGCCCAGTGACCGCCCGCCTAAGTAGCGAGGTTTGTCAGGAGCTGAGATCAGAAACAAGACAAGGCTAATCACCCCTTGGGATGTCTAGGGAATGCCAAAGCCATCTTCTTCAACAAGACTCATGGCTCGAAACTGTCTCCTGCACAGGCTTCATATTTGCTCCTGAGGAAGAAAAGCAGCCATGGAAGAGGAATTCTCCTCAGAGAACAGCTTTTATTTAACCTCAAGCGCAAAAGCTTCAGAGGGTGAAGGATTAATGAGCTCATAACCAAACAAGCTACATGCTACTACAGTCAATAACAGTATCTGATTTCAGGCACTGAAACCTTTTGATTCCTCTCTTATTTATCGGCCTGATCCCTTGGGCTGTCTAGCACTCTCCAGGGCCTCCAAGACCTTCCATGACCAAGCCCTAACCGTCTTGCTGCAAAGTAGGCCTAGCACACGTGGAAGAGCTGTAATTTCAAGGCAGGTRCTAGGCCAGACTACAAAAAATAAAAGTGTCTCAGTGAAAACCCAAAGGAGATGCTGTAACCATCCAACCCAAGCTCTCCTAAAATACATGCCAGAGAAATGTCCTGAATTAATTCCTGCTTGTGTTGGAGTAGATTTGTTAGAAAACCACCCCTCCTAGTTTTATGGTTTCCAGGGATTGCAAAGATGTTCCAACAATTAAATATTCTCTCTATTGAGAATACAGTGCCATATTTCTGGTCATGTTTGTCACACTTCAACATCTGGCCATGGAATGCGACTATACCATTCTCAGCCAGAATGATGATACTTCACACCCCATTTCAGTGCCCATGAGAGTATTCTTAGGTGATCATCAAGCAAATCTGAACCCCTCCTTTTTAGCTTATCTACATAGATTGAGCTCCTGTAGTTCTTTACTAAAAGGCATTTTTCTCTCTGTTAAACATTCCCCAGCTCTGCTCTGACATCCTCTAACTCACCACCATCCTTCTTGAACTGCAGCATCAGAAACTGTCTTGACACTGCAGGAGTCACACAGATGTCAAAGAAAGGGACGTGGCGACGTCCCTGCTTCTGGATGCAAGCCGGTGTTCACATCCTGTTTCAGTCCTTGTGCCCGGTGTCACACARGGAGCTCATGTTCAGCTAAAAACCTGCCACGACCTTACATCCCTTTTGGAATTACTGGGATGGATTCCCTAAACCTGCAAACACACACTATAGTCTACGTTCCTCAATGGATGATTTGCCATTTAGCTGTACTAAAATGTACTCTGTTTGCTTACCCCACACAGTGAGCCTGTCTAGGTTCCACATGGCTGTATCTTTATTTTGCACTCCTTTCCATTTGGGGGTATTTTTTACCATCTGTGCTGCTAACAGGCAATGTGATAGAATATAAAAAGAATATTAGTTATTCATCCAGGAACAGCAGGGAGGGTGACTACTCCTCTGCTCCTTCCTTTCTGTCTTTCTTTCTCTTTCCCATGATGTAAATGTAACTAACTGCTGCCGTTCTGCCTGAACATAAGGACTGCTACAAAGAGGACAGTACAGTCACGCAAACAGACAAAAAAGTGCTTTGGTTTACAGCAAATCTGGACATAAGCATGTGGGACCTGTTCCAGAGTGTCCCTTCTACTCTCGTCTCCATGAGGCCTATGAGGGAGGCTGCATACGAAGGCAGAGCCGGCTGCTCTGCGCAGCTGGAGAATCTGGGTTTGGTTCTTCCGTACTGCAGGGGCTGCATCTTGCGTAGAAACGCCGGAGCTGGTTTTAAGCTAGCTCGCAGGTTAGCCGCAGCAGCTAGCCACGCGGGCTAACCTCCGCAATGCTCACCAGGCTCTTCGGTTCTGGATTGCCCCGACGGCTGCACTGACAGCGTCCGAGCTAGTCTCCGCAGCTAGCACCTTCTCAACTGTACACTATATATTCAAAGGCCATTCCAGGTCAGGTAATGTTTTATTCTGAAAGGTACCCAACACTATGCAGAATTAGTGCTTGTATAATATATTATCAACGTCATCTCTCATTTACCTTTTGACAGCCAAAAGAATTAATTAYTATCAGCTGTGAGCATAAGCATTATGGAAAGCAGAACTAGTTGCATGAATTTTCTCATGCCTGTTTGGTTTCCAGAGATTTAGGAGTTGTTATTCTTCCAAATCTCATCCTTGCTTTACTTCTTTCAGAAAACTACTATCCCTGTCTGTTTAAAACGATCCTGTAGATGTGTTGTTCATCTAAGCTAATTAAAGCTAGACCAACAGGCACATTTTGCTCCTTTTTCTATCAACAAGTGCTGGAGAAGCTATATGTTCAAAGAGGTGTGATAGATTTGGGGGTTATGTTGTGAGAACTATATTTGCAATAAAAGGGATAGAACTGAGCTGGTATTTATTATAAATCTGATTTTAAGAGTTTTTTTTTTTATTTTGATTTTCTTTTAATAACCTGATCATTTTAATTCCAGGGAGAGGGAAAGAGGAATGCATTACATTCCCAGCTTTTAAATTTATTTCAGTCTCATAAAATGGTAATATTGACTAGCTTAATGTTACCATGTGTTTTATTGACTCTTTCAAGTAATCTTTGGCCAGCTTTTGGTATAGCTCTTATTTTTAAAATCTCTTGGGATTACATCTGAAGAATGCTGGCTATACATTTACTGTGTCTCTTCCTTTAAAATTTCCAGTGACTTTTTAACTAAATCCATGGCTTTGAAAACTCACTCTTTATTCTGTGTAATAGTCTACTAAAAGAGCAAATAAAATGTCTGAGAACTCTGTTCTGGAAAGTGTTACTGTATTCACTATTCCCATTTTTTTATTGTTATCACTACCTTCATAACGTATTAAAGGAAGACTGTATTAGAGTGAATGGAAATATATGTAACACTTCTAACAGCCAAACTCAGAATGTTGCACAGTTCATTTCTGTTTAATCGTTGTTGTGTGTAGGTGTTGGTCCATCTATGATCCTCTAACTGTTGTTTTCTATTACTTGCCCTGCAGGCTGTAACCTCTTTTCAAAAGTGCTCTTCTCTGCTTGGAGTATGGATCAGCAAAGGCTGCTCTCATAGTATATATTAAGACCATATTGGAATTAAATGTCTGTGTAACAAATTAGATATATAGACAGATGGATAAGACAGGCAAATAAATGAATTGGATAGTGATCTAGTCCCAGCTGACATATGTTGAATCAATATGAAAATAATGGTGTTAAACCACATGGCTTTCACACTGTGTAGTTGACAGTATTTATGAGTGAAGAATGAAACTGAGCTTTTCCAAAGCAAGCTAATGGGACAAATTTTTTCAATGATAATCTCAAATAGCTGAGGCCATTGGCACCCCAATGTGGACAACCTTTGCTATTTAAGAACATGCAGCACTGGTACAGGTTTGCCAGGTTATCCTGTAAATCCAGAGTAAATAAACAGGTAATAAGAGTTGCGTTAAGGGAGGCCAATGCAAAGAAAATCTCATTCCTCCTCCTAGCGCTGAGGAGGAGCAACTGCCGTGCCTTCCCTGCGCTCCCCTAGCTGGACAGCGAGGGGAGATTCAAGAGATGTCCTGAGATGGGCTGGGCTGCTTGGCATCAGCGGTGGGAGGGTGAGGCTTTGCCACGTAGAGACTCCAGCTCTATTACAAGCTCCTGTMTATTTTGGGATTTGTCTCATTTAATCAGAAACTCCTGCTGTTACAATATTATTCATGGCGGTAATGCCTTGAGCAGCTGCTAGGTTGGGATCTTTGTGCACCAGGCTTTACACAAAGCTACAGCAAATTATAGTCCCTCGGATTTATGACCCTGATCATCTCCCACTGTACTCAAGGGGAAATTTCCCTCTGGTGTCAGGAGGAACTGTATTGTATCTTTCCGTATCAACCCATGCATGTCCTCTGTAGCACAGCTCACAAGTAACAACACATTGCCAGGCACTGATCTCAGTAAGGTAGGCAAAAACTGTGATCAGAAATAATGGAATCAGCAACTGTGCTAAGCTCAAATAACCAGCTAAGGGGCAGGAGAAGCAATGTTAGGCGTCTGAAGATGAGCAGGACTTCACCAGAGGTTAAAACAGTACCAGTGCTTTTGCATTGACTTAAGACTGTGTGGGGTCAGAGTCAGTAAAGACTCCATCCCTGAATATCACATTTCTCCAGAGTTAAAAGAAAAGAAAAGAAAAGAAAAGAAAAGAAAAGAAAAGAAAAGAAAAGAAAAGAAAAGAAAAGAAAAGAAAAGAAAAGAAAAGAAAAGAAAAGAAAAAAACTTAAGAAGCCATAAATTATAAGGACAAACTTTATGGGTGTGTGATGCACAAACAAGAATTTGTTATCCATCATCTAAACAGCACAAATACAGCACTGGTGAAATTATTTGCCCTTTTCCTCTTCCCCAGGAATGCAGACCAGATTTAAAAGCAGAAACACATTGCCAATTGGGAATTATACAAACATCTGGTGGTGAGCAGAGGCCTCTGTGTCAGTTAATCCAACTCTCAGCTGGATTAATTCTAAGAAAAACAAATATCTTCCACGGCTACTGAATTGTTGAAACACCAAGGAGCTGTGAGGAAGATCTTTACTAAATTGCCTCCTGTGTTATCAGCTGGCCATGWCCAACAGAAGGAACGGGCATCCCAAGTCCCCAGTCCCAGCTGAGTGAGGTGGCTGCAAGTGCACGAGTCCAGGCCTGAGCTGTCAGTAGGTGCCACATCAGAGGCTACTTGGTCATGTGGAAATCATTCCCACTGAACACCGTAGCATCAGTGTTGTCCTGCTACACTCACTTTSGTGCAGAGCCAGGAAATATGTCTGGATCTTAGAGAAGCAGGGATTTTTAGGAAAAGCAAAAGGGAGATCAAGTCCCTGTATGAAGGACAGCCAGCTTCTGCAGGAGAAGCAAGCTTTTAAGGCAAGCTGGAGAGAAGGATGGTCTGTTTCAAAAAGCCAAGACTGGCGTGGATGGGCCTGAACACTGAGCTACAAGAGCTAGCTACCTACAGCTGCCAAGTTTGAGTCTCTTCTCTGGATTACACRGCTTGGAGCAGAAGATTTGGTTGGACAGAAGAGAGTGGGATCGTTGGGTCTTCATCTAGCCAAGAAGCACTTCCAAGAGGAAATGCCAGCTGACAGGACATGAACTCCCTCGTTAAGGTATCTTGAGTATGTGGAGACTCTTATATCAGTATGACAATCCTTGACAACAGACACTCTCTTGTTACTATTTTTGGCCAATTTCACTCAYGTGAAACTCTTTAGCTACAGGACTAACAAATGACATATACCTCACAGGGCTAGTGAGGAATCCAAGTATAAAGGAGAGTAGCAAGTGGCCCACTGTAGCCAGCTTTAATTGCCAGGTATATGTTTGTCTTTTTATTGTGTTAATTTTCAAACTGTAGGTCATGAAGCAGCAGGTTAGCTCGAGAGGTGATGTTCGCTAAATGCTGAGACAGATGGAAGTGATTGTCACATAGCTGYGTTGAATGAGGAGGCTCATTGTGCCTTATAAAGTCTAAAATCTCATGTTTCTCACCATCTTTTCTGATTTAGCTTTCTATGAAGGGTTTTAACAATGTGAGAAGCAATTAGAAGTAAATATGGAGATTTTCTCCATCTGCTCTTATTTTAAATCCACAGTTGGTCAAACCAGGCACACTGAATTTACAATAGGTTTTACTCTCTGCTATGTATGGTACCATCCACCGAAAGTCCTAGGTAGAAGGTATGCTTGAGCAGGCAATCAAATTACTGCAGTGCTGATCCCCAAGGCCAGCTCTGCCAGCAGAGTGAGGAACAACAGGACAAATCCTGCTATTTCCAGAGYGTGGAGACAGCATGTCTGCTGCGAGGGGGATTGGAGATCTGAGGCTGGGAGAAAGGAGCATGTCAGGTGCTGGGTGAGGCTTGCTGCAGGGCTCCAYGGTCACAGGCAGACAGGGCAGGACACCGTCAGATCTACCTCCCCCCCCAACCCTTGCTGGTGGATGAGTTGCTRTCTCCACAGTTTATGCTGCAATGGTCTCCAAGGCAATCCTGACCTGACAAAAGAGTATTTTTATTTCCCTAGTTCAGTGTCCCATCAAGCTACCCAGACTGGGAAGATAGCATAGTCCTAATGAATTTGGCCTAYGTTTCTGTGAGGCAAAAGATAAGGCTTATAATGCAAAGGCATATACTCTGGATTACCTCATGAAAACATTTTGGTTGCCTTTCCTGTTAATGTTAACTTTCCCAAATTTCTAAAATTGCTGATGTTTGAGATGTTTGATGTTCTTGCCTGCGGCAGAGACACAGCTGAATGGTTTTGTTTAGGAGGAAGCAAAGAGTATTTTTGTCAGAAAATGCTGAGCATTTGTACAACAATCAGTCCTGCTCAGATGGCACATCTGCTTTTTCAGAGACTGGCAGAAGTGCTGTGATAACAGCAGCATTTCATCCCAGGAGATACTTAGAACAGAAAAGCCCCAAAGCTGGTCACTGTCCCCATCTGGAGGGGACAGGCAAGTCAGCTTGGCATAACCAACTTGTCCCATCACAAAAGCCCTCTCAGGTCCACAGCTGTGTAGCTCTGCTAGCTGCAAAGAGCACAGGAGCTCCCTGGGAGTATGAGAGCCTCCTGAGCCCCTCGGTGGAGCTTTCAGCAAGGGCATGGGGAAGTACAGAAGCAGCAAGGTAGACAACAGGAAATTCAAAATGTTTGTTTTGCTCAGGAGCCCTGGGAGAGACACGAATTGTCAGAGTTCAGATGTCATGACAGTTGTTCTTTTTTCTTAACATGAGTGTAAGCAAAGCATTACTGCCRTTAAAAAACAAAGAAACAAAGAAAAAGAATGCCTTCTAATTGCTCTGAAGGAGTTCTTGTTTCCAAAATATTTCAGTAGGGATATGGTTATTTGTCCTAGAGAAGCTGTCTTTCTACTTGATGACAAATTCTTCCTCTTATTTCTTTGCTTAATCCMCTTCTTTGTTTTATTTATTTCTCTCTTTATGAGTTTATAGATTGGGGTATCTCTAAATCATACCAGTAGTCTTGTTTATCCTGTCTCAAAMACACTTGAGCCCAGGGTCCTGGGAGCATGTTTGCTGATGCTGTGCACCAGAAGTGCCTGTAAAAAGCATTACAAGGACCATTGATGAGTATTAAATGCTTATTTRCCACTAGGTCACGTTTCTGGTTCTGCAGGACAAGGAGTGCCCGGGCTCTTGCAGAGGTCTCTTCTGGTGAAGACAGAAATCCCTGCTCAGTCAGCCAGAACAGGAATCGCCGCAGAGAGCTGGGGGAAGTAAAACATGCCCAAACTTCCAATCTGACTAGYTATGAAATGCATCCTCCTGCAATTCAGTATTTTCTTTCTGACACCTCAGGGCCATCCAGATCACAGAGCAGAGCCCTGCAGTGAACAGTGCGCATTCTGGGCACAAAGCAGCAAAGTCACATACRCAGCTGGGTCAGCGCTTTGCTGACTTGGGACTTTTCTGGGGATAGCTCAGAAAATGTTTAGCCCTTAATCTGATTGCCAGTTGGAAAGAAACACTATGGCTAAGGAGAAGACACTGCAGCACTGTGCACTCGTAGAAGCCCTGGATACCTCACCTGCAGTCACAGGGAAGGCAGCTCTCTGAAGTGCAGCGTGAACTTACCATTAGTTTGCACCTGTGCCATCTAGAAGGTGATATCTATTTCTCATTTGTCTGGATTAAACATTATTAAAAGCAGGAAAGCAAATTGGAAAGCCAATGGAGGGGAACAACAGCAAGGGTCAGAGCTGCTGAATTCCCAGGAGGAATTCTATAGAAATGTGTGAAATCAGTGAATTTTAGCCACTTGTTTGTCAGAGCTTGCCATGCTGGTTTAAAGTACTGTGAGACAGGTCTGGCTTGCCCTGGCTCTGGAGGAACAGGCTGTGCATGGAAGATTCAGTTTCATGGAGGTGGGGGGCTAGGTGGTCCCCACTAGCGTCTCCCAGCCTGAGGTCCAACGGTGTGYTTGGCCCCATCCTATAATTAAATAGTGAAACTTGGTCATCATCTRTCTGTGAGCCACGTCCAGAGCTTAACCATCTCTCAGCTCCCCAGGGCATGTGGTGTTTCGTGTGGCCCTCAGCCACACAGAGAAGTTGAACTGGGCTTCCCAGGGCCACAAATACTGGCTGTGCTTGCTGTCCTGGCTATCGCTTAGATGTCTTGACTGCCAGTGTGGGAAGACAATTAGAACGGAGATGGGATGAAGCTGAGGAGAAAGCAACAGTATCCAGACCCACATTAGGAATGATTTTAGCTGTGTGCTCATTGTGGCTCCACATGGTTAGCGAGAGCATAGACAGAGTGGCCCAGAGGTTTCTCCGTGTGGGAGTCTCCCTGCCATCATCAAGCTAGTAYGCAGACACTGCATGGTCGTACCTGTGTTCAGTGTTTCAGTTAGGAAAGCCTGGCTTTGTCTCAGTTGTTGCAGTCTACAAGGAGTGACAGGACCACTACCACATCAAAGTACATCCAAGGTTGCTTGCTRGTCTGGCCTGTTGAGCCTTTACAGGAACACACAGTTTTAAATGGTTCTCGAACTGGTTCACTCTCACATGCCACATGCTCCAGTGAAAGGAAAAAGCTCAGTTTAGGAAGCAGCAGCTCACAGMTGCCTGAGGAGCTCTGGTGGCCGCTTTCAGACAACTTGTTGCATGTGAGCCCAGCCATGCCTGCTCTGTACAGACTTCCTCAGGCTGTACTGCCCCCACGGCAGCACCTCCATCTGAGCTCTCTCTCCAGATTGGGACCTGTTAGATYTTCAGACCATTTCATCTGGCCAGCATCTAAGTGAGATAGCGAGACTCTGTGTTAGTATTAACCAACCCATCATTTTTCATCTCTTGCAAAAGAAGCAGGACAGTATTTGGATGGGACACCTCTAAGAATGACTTGCATGCTGCAAGTTGTGGTGGTACTGGCTGACTAAGCAGAATGAGCTGTGAAGGAGCATGATGGGAACATGCTGCAAGTGATGCTGGCTTTGACAAGAGATGGGAAAGAAAAGTCCTCACTCTTTATTGCTGTTCCTACTTCAGAAGCAYCTTTCTCTCTAGTAAAGCTTTTGCATCAGGATGTTAACTTGGATTCACTGGCTAGATTCCAAGCCAGGCAGTTACCATCTGCCTCTGCAAATTTTCCATGCCATTTCAGATGGCTACAGAATGATTTTTCATTTCATGTTCAAATCTGATTCAAATAGTTACTTCACACACTTGAACAATTCCTTTATTTCACACCCAGTGGTGAGTGAAAGGATATTTTGTAGCATATACTTGGATCCACCACAGTGGAAGCTATTACCATCACTGCTGGGGTTGCAATGCTGAATGAATACATGCYGAAGGGAGCGAGCCAGCAAAACAGGAAAATACTTTATTTGTCAAACATAGTACGTGGCTTATAGTGTCCTATTCAATATACTAGATGCTCCTGGCAGAAATCTACAACAGCTCTGAGATTTTATTAGTAATAAATGTTTAGTTCTTGAAAAGATTGCTTGCATTCATGCTAAGCATAAGAAATGAGGTGCCACTTCACTGCAATTAAGCCACTGAAACATACAGCCTAGTCTCTACYACAGTGGCCAGGCCCTATTCTAGATGCTGGCACTTTCCTGACACCCCATAGAAGAAACTCCTTCTCAGCAACTTGAGTCCCCTCATTTCACCAAGTAAACTTTTTTCTTCTCTTATATTCCAGTTGTTGGAATTCATTCGCCACCCTCTGCTCAAAACTCTATTTATCCTTTTCCTCCCACTTTTCAGAACTGTCATGGTTATCAGCTCAGCAATGTGTAATCTAGATTCTTGAGATCTGATGTCATCTTGCTTGGCATATGTTACACCCTCAAATAAGCTGTTGTGCTGAATAATGCACCATATGTGTATTTCTAAGATACCCCTGGCATTGCGAAGGCATAGCGGTGCTCTGATTCTGTGTTGCTTGAACTAGGATTTTGTCCTTGCTGTGTAGAGCTTCTGAATCTAGTGTTACCAGCTAAAATAAAACCCTCAGTTCACCCTCCCTTCTATTTAACACACTGCTCTGCCTATCAAATACTGAAAATATGTTCTGGGAAAAGTCTATTTTGATGATCTTTTGAAGATTCAGACTTTGGATCCTTTCAAGAAGTTGTGCTTATATACATCTGGCTGTTCTGTAACACTTCAGGAGCTTCTTTGGGTGGAGCTTTTGCTTACATGTGGTTTTTGAGCCTGTAGGATACATTGGGAGGTGAAGTGTAAAGAATGTACTGCACTAAATTTCAGTCTTTCACTGAAAGAGACTCAGTGGAAGAGAATCAGAAAGAGATTAATCCTTAAAATGATCTTCATCAGATGGAACATGGAGTTCAAATAGGATGTTAGGAGAAACCTCCTTCCTTGGAGGGCAGTGCAGTATTAACTCAGGTTACCAGAGAGGATGTGTGCCTCCTCCTTGGCAGTGTTTGTGAGTCAGCTGGAGGCTGCTGTCCCTGACCTAGTCTGCTATCTGTGACAGTCCTGCTTCAAGCAAGAAGATGTATTAGAAACCCGCTGTGGTCCCTTCCCACCAACACTAYGGTGTTTCTGTGTGCTGGAGGCATCTAATCGCCCTGTGGAAGAGGCCATGGCCTCAAGCCTGGGAAGGAGGGAAGGAAAAAGAGCTGCACAGAAGAGGTCAGAGCACAGAAGAGCCCAGAGCTGGTAGGATGTACCATGGTGCCCATGCTCCAGGCCATGCTGGGGCTTTTGGCTGCTTTGGAAAGGCACCCCGAGGGATGATCTCCACCTGGAGACAATGTAGATCTCTACAGGAAAGTCTGTCTRTCTCAGTGGGAGTCCTCTGAGAGATTTCTTTGGTGCTAGAGGTGCAGAGTCCATGAAGACTCATCCTACCCCTGGCATCTTGCTCACCCCTACACCCAGYAGTTGTCACAGCGTTGGTTTGGAGCACTGTCAGCAGCGCCTGGAGCAGGTCAGCCATGGAGGGCAACCCCAGCTACCACCAGCCAGCTATTGGCTGAAGAGAAGGGACTGAGAAAGCTCTGCAGTCCCATTCTGCCTCCCTGGCCCCAACATGTGGCAAACTGCAGTGGAAAAGCTGATGCATACACGCCTGGGAAGGTGCACAGACCACACCACTCTGGGTGGCCCAGAGCAAGACTTCTGCTTCTAGGTGCACACGCACGCCCCATTTCTGCTGCGCCTGTGGCAGGACAGCACGCGCGGGAGCAGCACGAAGATGTGTGCATCAGGCCAGGCGTTTACCAGYGGTGGGGCATCAGCCCATCAGCCTGTGGGGGGCAAAAAGCCCTCAGAGAGACTGGTWCTGTGCTATCCTGCAACGCCTGGAAGTCCTCTGGATGTCTATCTAAAGCCCACGCAAGCAGCCCGCCTCCCCGCCCCSGGGTGTGCTGCACGCTCCTCCTTTACAACCTCCCGCTTTCTCGCTCCCTTTGCTTTGCTTCCTACAGGTTTCCTGCTCCCCCCACGCCGCCCTCCTCGCGAGGCCCCCCTACCCCACGTTACTGCTACGGGTGCCAGGCCAGCGCGTGGGGCTTCTCCCCCGCCGTCTCCCAGGCTGCCCGCGCCTGCCTTGCCCCCCGTCGCCGGCGGGTCCGGGTGCTCGGGCAGCGCCGGCGGCACTGCTCCCGCCGAGCCGGACCCAGCTTCTCGGGGAGCCGCGCGGTGAGCAAACGCGGGACGCCGCGGCGGCGCGCAGGGGCCACGGYGCACCAGGCGCCCGCTCCGGTGGAKTCTTTCATTTTGACTGATAAATTCTCTAAAATATCCCACTCTCAGCAGAACTTCCGCAGTGTCTTGTCTTGGAGGAACACGCCAGCGAATGCGCACAGAGCAGCGCGCTCAGGTTGTCACTCACGAGTAGAAGTGCTCGTGAGACGCTTCCATTTTTCGGCTTTAATGCTTTTTGCATGCATGTTACTGGCATCAGTGTTTAACCAATTCAAATTTAAAGACTTTGAAGCCGTTAAAGGGAACAGGAATCTGGTCACCATTGTGGTTTCTGGTTTACGGTTAGCAAATGTTCTGTTTTTTCTGGATCCCATTTGCACCCTGGGAAAGCCCTAGGAAAAGACGATTTACTACCCAGGTCTTACAAGCAGTTCAAGCAGGAGTAGGCACCCTGCATGCTGCAAGCGTTTACAGAGGTTAAGCACCTCTAGCTCCTGCTAGTCCCTGCCAAGTGCACTAATTAAGTTAGTGGTGAGCGTGGGGAAAGAGCCTAAGGAAACAGTCTTATGAACATATTATGTTATTCTACACTGTGTTTAAGATCACAGCTAAAGAGCAGACATAGATGAAGGAGTCCCATGTCCAGAGCAGAGACTTCACTTTTCATGMTAGATTATTTACCAATACTGGTGACTATCAAAATAAATCTTTAATTTCATTTCACCCTGCAGGTGGGAAAGGCTCTTAAGGCGGCTGCTGGAGAGAGGCACTCTGCTTGGAACACCTTTCTGTTAATGCTGATTAGTGCGGGGGAGAAGTAAGGGGGAGACTTTTACTTGTATAACAGTTATTTTGTGGCAACTGGAAAGGTTCCTTGGGTGTTCTTGCTTTTGGTCATCACCAGTTGAACCTTATAAATCTCAGCTCACTTTCCTTGAGCAAGACATTGTGAGAGAGAGATTGCTCAAGATTTGCAAAGCTTTGAATCTGCCCGTTGGTAAGGAAACCTAGGACCTCGACTGTTTTGCCTGCACCTGAAGGGTAAGCTAACCAGAAGGCCTTTGTTTGTCCTATGGGTATTTGATTTCTAGGTATATTTTCTAAGTCCAACAAGAGCTGTACAGAAGAGAAGATCAACAACCAGTAGGACATGCAGTCTGAGARGTTTCTTTCCTGTTAGTCCGAAGTGAAAGGTCTAGTGAACAGCACCCTCCCTTTGCAGATGAAATATTTCCATATRTATAGAATATATATGGAAATATAATATGGAATATTTCCTCTTGATATCTGAAAATCTAGAATAGGTTTATTTTCAGTCTGTTAAAATCATTATAATGACTCACTTAATAGCCCAAACAGATCTGCTCAGAAATTATTACTACTCATGAAAATACAAGGTATAGCCTCTATTTCATTAGTCTATAGGAAAATTGACTTGGAGGAAAAGATTTCATGTTAAATAAATGTCATTAGATAAGAAGGTTATAAAGCTGTAATTTGGAGAGAAGTGGTGTAACACTCTGGGCTGCAGACAGGCTTTGTCACCCAACCATTATCTGCATTTTTTTTAAAGTATGCCACAGGTTTTAGTGCCTGTAAAATGTCCTATGGACAGTATCTTGGCTATTTATAGGGTTAGAGATTCAATAGAAAAGAGTCTTTTTATGAGCCAGTATTGAAATGATGTGACACTCTGGTTTACTTTTAGGACATAAAACTTAGGGCCTGATCAGCTGACCTCATTTACACGCAGCAGACCTCTGCTAAATGAGTTTTAATACAGCTGAGGACTTGGCTTCTGGAAGCCAAGCAGAATCAAAGTGCATTTACTGCTCATASTATGACAGCCAGCATTTTGCTTCATGGGGAAATCTGCAGCCGCTCGGCGGAAGGCTTCCTGCGAACTCGGAGACTAGCTGTTGTGACAAGGCGCCGTCAGGTTTGGCACTTCCACAGCAACCAAAGTTCTGCTCTTCTTTCCAAAGCCTGAAATGCTTTTAAATACCTTCTAGGAAAAAAAAAAAAAAAAAAAAAAAAAAAAAAAATCTCTGCTTCATACACTTGGCTCCTCAAGAATATACAATATCAGAAGTCACAACTGTGTCCAGTTTTGCACGAAGGAAGATGTTTAGAAAGAAAGGAGAAAAACATTCGTTGATGCTCTAACGCTACTAGTGTCACTGCTGCCATGAAGAAATTCGAAAGGCAAAAATTAACATATTATGAAGTAACAAGATAAGTGACTCTGTCAAGAAATAATTCTTCCCTTTGTCTGAATCACTTTGTCAAAAGCCCTGGATAATTCTTGCCATTAAATGTTCTGGAAAAAAGATTACTGTATTAGTTCAATAAACAGAGAACACATGGTTTAGAGTATGCATCTGATAGCTCCTTTGAGGAATCACCTAAAATTTCTGCTTTCCTTTCTGGTACTCAGAGCACCTTTTTTCTTGTGTCAAAGTATTCGGGGGGGGGGGGGAAGCACTTTTAAAACGAGCCCCCGCAGCGCACCGTGGACGGGGTGGGCAGCGGGACTGCAGGCAAGTCCGATTCAAAGCGGTGAAAGTGCAGCCAGGTCCTCCTTTGGGAGTTTTTTCGTATTTAGGGACACGCTTGCTGTTCTAAGCCTTTCTTAGAGCCCGGGCTCTCGGCGCACGAGCCTTCCCTAGCGCGTGCGCCGCAATTTCTGCGGAGAAGTGCCGCGGGACAGCTGCTCGGCCCCCGGYGCCCTCGGCACCTCGAGGGCCCCTCGGCAGCTGGGCCCTCCAGCGCCCCAGGAATTCATTCGGGAAAAATTAGGCCTTGTCACACCGCTCGGCCGACAGCCGTGGTCGGCGTAGACATTCCCACGCTGCGAAGACCGTCGCCTTGCCCCGGGGTACAAGGGTATTAAATCGCAGGAATTAAAGCGCAGCTGGCAGGTAAGTCCTTGAGCCCCTCTCATTTTGTTCCGGGAGCTGAGCACCAGAAATGCCTCCATTTCTTTGCAAAAAAAATTTAGCTCGCCCTATCGTAACCCTTCTGGTAAAGGAGATCCTAGGAAAAGGTACTGCTCTTGGTCAGGCGCCAGCCGGCGTCTCCTTCCCGCGGGGCGCAGCTGCGGACCGAGAAGGTCCGGGAAAGGCCGGAGAGCGGAGGAGCGCGGCCGGGGCAGCCGCGGCGCGCRGGCGGGCTGCTCCGCTGGCCTGAAGGCAGCGCCGGGGGCAAACCTCTGCCGGCACTGGAGGCTTCTGAAGACGTGCAGCAGGAAGAAATGAGGTTTGGGGAAATACGGGAGGAGAGCGAAGGGGGACAAGGTCATATATCTGCCATCAGATGTGGTCGGGAGAAACAAGCAGGCAAATCTTTAAAATGAACCTGTACTGATACTGTTTTTTTCCGGAGTRTGTCACCTTCCCATGCTGAATTGCCTAAATTTTCACAGGAGTTATCTCAAACAGGGCCCAGGCGAGCCATTGGGTAAACCTACAGCTGAAGGAAGCGTTGCTAAGGCCGAGCACACCCGAGAAGGCTGTCGGACCCTCAGGCCCCGCGGAGCTGAGCCGAGCACACCCGAGAAGGCTGTCGGACCCTCAGCTCGTCGTCGTCATCGCGAAGCAGCAGCTAGCTGCCCAAGGGAAGCCAGGCGGTGTGAACCCTGCAGCCCCCTTCACTCCGCCGAGCCAAGGGCCGTGCCCGGCTCTCGCCCCGCGCCTGCCCCGTGCGGCGGCGGCGCGCGGGTGCCTCAGGCATCGGCGCGGGCTCCACGGGCTTCCAGCACCTCTCGCACCGCCTGTCAGTGCCGAGAGCAGATGTCGTGCTGGCGCCYGCTGGCGCTTTCTCTGCGATACGAGGAGTAAGGCACTTCCCTTCACGCCCCTGGCCGATTTTCCTACTCGAATGGCAAACAAATCACTTCTCAGCGATGATTCTTCCTCGTGTCAGACTTTGCCAGGCACAAATAAGCAACAGGCATGCAGGGATTTCGGATGCCAGGACTGTGAGTTAGGAAGCCGAGAGTGGAAAACAGTCTTACGCAGAGACGGGCAAGACTCCTCTGCACATGCATGCCCTTCCTGTGAAAGAGGTAAGGAAATCTTTCTTTACTCTGCCAGATAAAACAGCTAACTCGTATTCTGCAGAGGTTTTCCAGACTGCAAATCAATTGAGAAACTCTGCGTGTGCTGTAGCCCTGGAAACCAGCCCCTCTCGCTGCTCAGGACCACCCACCTCTCGCATACCTAGGTGAGTCACCCAGAACCCAGCACTCTCCTTCCAGGACCGCAGCCCGCTCCGAAGTGGAGCACAAAGCCCCGGCAGTAACTTGTGCACAGCGCTGAAATGATCTTGCTWAAAGAGAAAACACGCGGGCAACTATTCTTCACAAAGCCTGCGCTGACCGCTAACTGAATGTCCCCAAACGTCCCGCTTCGGTCCCTTGCAGCACGTCGCAGGGCGGCTCTGTCCTCCGAAGCGGGTGCCGCTGGCTGCCGACTTCGGTTCAACTCTTGGTCTTCTCCCTGTAAAGGCAGCGACCTGGCTCAGCCATAACCAGGAGTGCAGATAGCGGGAGAAGCCTTGTGAGAGGCTAGGGAAGTCCATAAAACAGATGGCCAATGGCTTTCTTATGCCATAAAAAGTCTGAGGGATTTGTGTCCTGAGATCTTCTCGAGGATTTTTGTGGAAAAAAATAAGGCATCTCCAGAAAAACTACTAATCAACCAGCTAGGACACTTGCATAGAGCTGTGGATTCAGTGCAGAGAGTTGTCGTGTTTCTCCCGCATCTCAGGTCAGTGTCAGTAATCACCAAGCATCAGCTAGCCCAGGCTAATTTGATATAATAAATGTGTGGGGGTATATATATATGTATATATWTTTTTTTCCAGTAATTTGCATTTTCCAAGAGCAATAGTTCCAGCAAAACCTGTGTAGCTGGCTTTGGAGGTGCTGTAGCTCTTCCTCTTCCCCAAGGCTAGTGCTGAGCAGTGGGACATGCTACTGGAGGAATTTCTAGCTGCCTTTCACTGTGATCTGAACTAAGTGCAAAACTCACTGGGAAATCCTAACTTGAACATGCATAGCCCAATTTAAACAAGTATTGGTCTTGTTTTTCAATAGTGAGAAGAAGAAAAGGTTTCTCCTTTTTTTCTTCTTGTTTACATTTTTAATAATTCTCAAAACCCAAAGGCACCCCATAGCTGAACTCCACATCCAAACCTCAAGTCCTTCCTTTTAGTATCTGACTCTAATGCTATAGCACTCCAGTACAAGTTATTAACAGGCTGAGGGGAAATAATTGACTRTAGGAATGAAAAAGGTTTGGAGAAGGAGCCTCATTTGAGATTTAAAATAAAACAGCTGAAAGGCATGAGGAAAAGAAAATCAGCCACATTTGTTTGAAATAATTACCCAAATAAGGATGAACTTGCAAGTGCTAAAAGCCCTGTAAGAGCATGGGTAGGTGGTGGCAGCTGTGTGAGAGTCAATGGAGTGATGCCTCCAAGGAAGGAGGGCAGACTGTGGGGTGCTGTTTGCAGCACAGCGAGGAAAACCCTCTGTCCCTTGCGTAGCAGAGGGCAGAGCCCACYGCGACCGTCCCGGCCACTTGTGCTACCCAGCAGCTAAGTCGGTGGGCAGTAACCGAGACGTGATCGCTCGGGGCCGCGAGTGACGGTGCAAGGGAAGCTGGACTCCTGCCTCCGCCGTTTGAAGGTTGCTTTGGTAAGTYGCAGCTTTGCAGAGACTCGCACCTCCCCGTCCGCGCTCTCCCTGCTTTACCTCTACCCTGCTGGAAACAAAGAGCACGAGGTGTCCATGTGGGTTGGCAGGCTGTCTAGCCACCCGTAACAAAGTGTGTTGGCAAAGCTGAGCCCAGCTCCGGATGCTTTCAGGACTGCCTGATGAGCAGGCTTGAGACTCACAGACGCAATTTCTTTGTGCTCTTGGCTTTACAAATGGATTAGGAACATGCTGTATCTTGATAACTAAGTAAATAACCAAGAGATCCACATACAGTACTCTGACGTTGTAAAAAAAAAAAAAAAAAATCTATGTTTGTGGTAAAAACAAAACAACAACAAGAAATAAAGCCCGTGTGGCTTTAATGAGAGGAAATGAGCAAAAGGAAGGTGAACAGTGCTGCAGGACAGCCTTATGCCAGGGGTGCATCTACTGCAAGATCTTATCGGCAAGGGAATTAAAATTGTCCCATCATTGATTCCTGATCTCAGCTTAGCTTTTAGTGAAACTCATGGTGACCTTGGTCAGTGTTGCCCCGGGCCCGGTTGCAGACCAGCCTAGCGCATCACAGGTCACCTCTTTGCTTTGCTTCCCCTGCTATGATRCATCGTACTGCTCTGGTGAGCAAAATGCAAGGGTGATCCCATGACTTTCTGCAGGTTTTGAAGAATAAGCAGCCTTTCCCATTACCAACTACTGCGACAGTGATAAATCTCTTGGACAACAGGTCAGTGTGGGTGAAGGCTGACGTTCCTAATGCCTTTACTTGTTAACCTTTTATTTCCTTCTCCTTCCCAGCTTCTCATTCCAGTGTGATCTGATTTCACTTGGGACCTGGGATCTGTTCCTGCAGGCTTTACCCCAGGTGGTAACAGCAAACTGGTGTAATATGCAGGATGTGTCTCCTGCTGGGGGAAGGAGACCAGTGTGGTGGGGCTTGGCTGCACAGCAGGACAGTGCTGCACTCAGACCAGGATGTGAGCTCTACGGTAGTGTAAGCCCTGTGTCCTCTCCATGCAGCTGGGTCTCACGTACGCACRGGTTTGGAGTGCTGCTGCGGAGCCTGTACACCAGAGCACGCAGGTGAGCACCTTGCAAGCTGCTGGGCCAGGGAAGAGGCTCTCACCCAGACGCCTGCCCGCACTTAGTCGCATCTCGCCTTCCCGCCAGGATGAGTGCTCCCAAGCTCTGCAGGCAAAGCTGCCCTGGGGTGCTGCCTCCCCTGCTGCCCGGACAGCATGCTCACCAAGCTGGGGCTGCCGAAAGCTGGTGCTCCACTGGCTCGTCCTGAGCAGCTCCGGACAACAGAGACTGCAGCATCCGTGATGACCAAAAGGCAGGTGGAGAAGAATGGGTGTCTGGCTAGCAAAGGTGRAGCCACGTGAGGACAGTGGCCAGGTGTTCAGAGGAAAGCTGTGGACTGTGTGCAGCCTGTAAATGCCCCCCGCTGTGCTGAAGGGTCCAGCTCTGCAGCAAGGTCGGTGCTCCAGCAAGCACATCCAAATCCATCACCTCACAGGCACCGGTTAGCACCACGTGGGATTATGGAGCATTTTGCTGAACTGGGTTAAACACTAAAACAGACTAAAATGATTTGTGAAACTAGAGGCTAAAATCAGTACATTTATTTTTAATGCAGTGTCTTGTTAGGCAACAGGGTCTTTGAATGATAAAGTAAGAGGTTAGGGTTTGGACAACCTGCTGCAACAGTGCAGACCAGCCAGATCTGACCTATAGCATAGAGTTTGTCAGACTAATGTGAAAAGCTGACTATTAATCTGGCTTTTGGTATTATTCTTGGCATTGCAGTAGGAACTAGTATCTTTTTTCCTACCAAGTAAGAGAGGCAACCAATTTAAGTCAATCTGAAAACTGTATTAACCAGAAGTCAAATACAATTGGGTGATTTTCTTAATATAGTGCTAAGCTACATTAGCAAAAGTGATGTGACTTTTATCAATGTGTAAGTACATCTAAAAGCCCATGGTATCCCAGCAATATTCTAGAAGAGGAAAAAAAARTTAAACTAGCTTGGAAATATTAGACTGTACTTACAGCAATTTTTCATAACATTTTTCATCTTACTTTAGCAATATTCCTGCAACCAGTTCACCAAAAGACAGAATAGCGCTAACAACATCTACATAAAAGCTTTTGCTGCAACATTCCCTGACAGCAGAGGTGTTAAAACCATTCACCCCGCTTCCAACTGGAAGTCCTTCCCCAGGGAAAAGCATGGCAGGTTGCACGAGCTGCTCGAGAGGCAATAATGTGCTCCCAGACAGTTCCTTCACGGCTTGGGAAGGGAGCAGGAGGCCTCCACTTGCTCTGTGAGCAGCTACGCTTACTCAAATCAGCCCTCTGGTTTCTAAACTAATGGGCGAGTCTGAGCTGTCAGGCCAGAGAGGGCATTTTCCACATACGAGTGTGGTTTTGARTTCAGCTTGGATAAAATGTAAACAAGGAAGAAAGCACACGGCTATRCAGCCACACGGGTTGTCTGGGATCGTGTGCGCTGCTCCAAGCAATTCTCTAGCTCTCCTACCCTCTGCCACCCAGTGAATTCAGCTCCTCTGGCACTGCTTTGCTGAGCAGGTTTTGAGTGCACACAGCATGGCAGATCACTCTCAAAAAACCCCTCGCATATTAGTCTGACACACTTCAGTAGTTAATAGGGTGGGATTCCTGTCTAGTCACAGCGCTTCTGATAATCACCAAGGCTCACATATGATTATACATGGTGCAAAGTACAGTTTTTTTTTTAACACACAAAAACATTTGTGTTGAAAGAAATGATCAGTACTTCAGAGTTAAAACTTAAAAGCTGGTATTATAGATATATAGAACSGTTTTGATTTTTTTGTTCTAGCAGTCAAGTGTTTTTACTTCTTTTTATAGAGCTATTTTACAGATGAGAAATTCGTAAGAAAAAAATGCCTAAAGCCCAATATAACCTAAATGGAAAAAACAACGCTAGTAAAACTCCATTAAATATCCAAAATTTTAATCTTGGAAAAATGAACTCTTTACAAAGAGATTTTTAAAGATTAATTGTACATATTCACAAAAGCAACAAACTAAGGCATATTCTCAATAGCGGTGTTCAAAAAATAAAAGACTATAAAAAGCCATGTGACATGACCTCCTTTAAACCTTGTCAAGATACAGACAGCATAAGCTTTAAATATTTGACTTTCTTTTACATGTACAGGACTGTCAGTTTATTCAATTGCCATGAGTATGGGCTAGATCCATTTCTAATCACTAAAACAAACATTCTAGGAAGAGCATGAAGTATAAACCTTATTGTAAAGTGCTCATTAAAAACCCCATCATTTTAGTCATAATTAAGAAATTTTAATCTTATTACATTCCTTACTCTCAAGTCTAAAAGTACAGTATGTGCACAGTCTTGTCTGTATAAATAGTAAATAATTCATCTCTATATCTCAAATGTGACTAGTAGTTGAAAGGAAATTGAAAGGCTATTTTGATTCAGCTGGTGGGGGGGGGAAATCAGAAGAGTCATCCTATATCTACATTTATTGGAATTCTGTATCTCAAGTAGATTAGCCCAAATGGTGGCATGTGACCAACTCTGATGCGCCTGCCAAYACATCACCAATATAGAACTACAGTTCTCTTCCACAACAGAATTACTTGGGTCTCTAAAACTGGCAAGATTGCTGCTAAGAGGAAATGTAAYGAGAGACACTTAAGTCCTTTAATTCAATAGAAGAAATATGTGCTGAAATATGTTACGATTGCAGAGATAAAAGAACTCTGGACAAGACTATTAAGGAATAAAAATTTGGACATTTATTTTTTGAATGAATGAAGATTTAGCACTTATAAGAAGTAAGACAAAATTAGTTAGAGGCATCTGTGACACAAAGTAAAAAAGCCTATGTTGGCTCTTTTTTTTTTTTTTTAACAAAGTCTTAACCAGTGCATCTCAGTCCAGAGCTACAATATGTCTGCTAGTCAAAGTCTCTTGTCTTAATGGGAACAAAGCAAACYCCTCCAGCTTGCTACCAGTCCTTTCTGTGACCTAGACCCATGGTTTTGTAGCATGGAATATTATACAGTACACAGGTTAAGCTTCTTTCACTCAGGTATCAAAGGTGAAGCATTAATATTGTACATCACTGTACTCCTCACAGTGCATACACTTTTCAACATCTTTCTCAAAGTGCAACGTGACAAGCTTTCAAAAACACATGCACCCTTAAAATATAAGACACAGTAGTGTTGATGAAGTACAATAAAAACTGTATAACCTCCTCTCATTGCCTTTCAGTTCTCATCTTTTGTGAAGGGAAACATTTCCTTCTCTTCCACTATTTTCCACAATTTTAAAACTGGACTTTGTAATCTGCAGAAAGATACAAGACTATAGCCACTCACACTCAGTGACATGGCTGAATTATAAACTACATGATTACAGTAAAATCAAGAGCCATAAAGTAAAATAAAGGTGAACATTCCATAAATGGAATCTTAACTTTTGGTCAACACTTTCATTAGCCTAAAGATGAGAATTTGCCATACAAAAAATACTTTGACATCTGCAGGAACAAGCTTCTCGTTTAATAGTTTACTCTAGCTTCAGCTTAGTGTGTGGTGAGCCTGAACTATGTGCTTTCTTAAAAGAAYGGGCAGATAGGTGATTGTAAAGCTCTACTTTTTTCCCTACTTGTACCCATCAGCAGATTCTTCCCTTATCAAACCACATTTATGTGGGAAAAACAATTGCTGTAATGTTCCGAAGAGCTGAAGGCAAACACACACGTATGGGCAACAGAAGCTGTCAAGGTGACAAACGATTCAATGGACTGCTTTCTTCTCCACCTGCAGCAAGCTTGAGTGTTGTCAGCTTTCGAGGGGGATGCTGAGGGCTCTTACGAAGGTTGTCGTCCATCTGCAGAGAAATAATGAGAGCCGGATCTGGCAAACAGTAGAACACACATTATGAGATTAGTCTGTTTGTTGTGGGTCTAATCATGAATGCTGGTTTGCTTTTTTTTTACCCTGTTATTTCAGTCCTAGCCAAAAAAAAAAATGCCTTGGTTCCTTTTCACTCCCAAATATCTGCTTATGTTAGAGCTGCCATTCATTCCATTAGCATATGATAACAAATCCAGGGCAAACAGGTGTGCTTCTCCCCAAATCATTTRACCAAGATAACTAAAGAAAGCAACATGGCTTCCATGGCTTTTTCAAAGAGGCCAAAGTTTCAGTTTTGTAGAACGGTCAGACTCTAGTAGAAAGCAGATCARAAGTCAAATTACAGACATCGACAGATGCTTTTGCATGCTCAGCACCTTGCAGGAGTGAATCTTTTTCAAACTGGAAACAGTCTGGAGGAGTTGGGGGAATTCAGATAACTTAAGAGATTTCAGAAACTATTTAATGAAGAGCTTGTGATACGGTCTTTCTCAAACACAGGTTAAAATTAATCTCTGAATGAAAAGATTTTACATTTTCAGTGTCTCAATCTAAGGCATTGTACATGATGTGATGTTTAAAAAACCTASCTACTGAACAATAAACAGAATCACAGAAGACAGCAGAGGGAAGGTCTCAAGAGGTCATCTAGTCCGTCCTACTTCCTCAAGGTAAGATCAGCTTTACCTAAATCATGCCTGACAAATGTCTGTGTAACTCATTCTTTAAAACTTCCACAGCCACACTTCAGTATGACAGAAATGAGATACAATCAATACCCAGTGCTACAGAAACTGTACATAATTAGCGATCAATCTATCTGATATACTGATCTTTTTCAAAAAGAAGTGCTATCTGTCCTTGTAGTTAGAATTTTTTGTCTCTGCATCAGTAGACTAGCAAGTACTAGTCTACTTGCAATATTTGCAAGTATTTTTCACATAAGTTACAGAGCTTTTGACAGGTGCTGAGCAACAGCCTGGGAAACAAAGAATGCAAAGAAATAAAAGCTAGAGGTAGAACAAGCAGGAGAAAGAATGACTGTGATTAGTGACTACAGCACTCAGCTGGAGGCAAGGGAAACTGGGTATTGGTCTTAGCTTGCAAGACCATTTCTGGGTTTTGATCAGTACCTTTGCCTTCAAATTTTGATCAATACCTTGTTCATATATGCACTTGCTGAAATGTATCAGTCTTTTTGGTATGCACAGTGGCAAGATAATGTTCTTTTGATTGTAATAAAAATACTTCCAAAGTACAAGGCCTCATTAATCATTCCTTTCAAATTATGTAATTTTATTCCYGTATCTCTATGCAACCTAACTCACTAAAAAAGCAGCAATTAAAACAAAAATGTCCATCGTAGAGTTGCAGTTGATAGGTGAGAATATTTGTGAACAAGACACCACAAGGAAGCRGGAAAATTAGAGACTGAAGCAAAAGTAACCTTTTCAATCAAGTTGGATTCCTTATTTACAAGCTGTGTGAGTTTCTGCAGATTAGCATCTACTGTATCCTGTCCAGCTGGAGAATGGCCTGGAGAGTGAAGGTAGAAAGATGAAGAGTGAAAAGGTWCTTAGAAAAGCTTTCAAACCCCTTAAAAATGCATTGGAGAGAAAGTTCATACAGTATTTTTATCCTCTCTAAAAGAATTTAAGTGAAAAAGACATTCCACACTAGAATCAAAACAGAAATACTGAGTGTGAGCCATAGCCCAGAGACAGGTATATTTTGCCAATGTCTGATGGGCTCTAGAAGTGAGGATTCAACTGAGGGTTTAATTTTCAATCATTTTTGCACAACTTTGGAATATTTTTTTTACGACACAAACTCCAGCATAAACTGAATAAAGTCTAATTCTGCCTTGGCTAACAGTTGGAAACTATTCCTCCTGAACTAAACTGACTATATGTGACAAATGGGGGAAAAGAAACACAGCTTACCTGAGACAGCTAACCTAAAGTAGCAACTTAAAATATCATCACAGAAACGACACAGATTGGGAAGCTGTTTCAAGTGCTSTTGTAATTGTACTCTGGGGAAGCACACTTTATAAAGTGGTGCAAGGAAACCAAACACAAAGGCATCCAAGGTAGAAGGCCTGAAAGAGCAACAAAACAAAAGAGAGTGATTGAGACATTAAGACCACTATTACATAACCATTTTCTGTGTATGTCAGAGTACTCCGGACAGAATTTAGTCAGCTCTTCTGGCATTCCATCTTTCCATATCAATCTGAAAAACACTTTGTAGAGAATATCTACTGATTTCAGGACCTCTGAATTTGAGAGAGGGAGGCAAGCTGACACATTAACTTCTGCACTAAAATCYAGTCATAATGTCACACTGACTGATAAACAAACAACTTTAAAAACACGTTTTCTGGCACCACAAAGGCCAAGCAGACAAGTTGTATGCCAGGGGAACAGAATCCTCTCTTGGGAAATGGTCCAACATCAGTGGCTAAAGGAACAGATCCTCCTTTTGGGACCCCTGGAGCTATGTTGTTGGCAGTACCCATTTCCTGTTCTGTRCACATACCAGAGAAAGAAGAGCATTCACAGACCTACAGCCTCTCCCACAGAGGCAGTGGCAACACCTCAGGCTTGAAGTGTTTTTCTATATAGAAGTGCAGAAGGTGACATTCAGTGACYAGAAAAGCTTTCTCTAGTGCTACACTAATTCATCAAGTACCCCACATTTTCTGAGCAGCTGTAGGCAGCACCTGCCTCCCTATGAAGAAATGCAGGATGAGGGAGAATACAGAGACACTGCATTGACTTCATCAGTCCAAAGATCTCATTTGTACCCTGTTCCATCATTCAGATCTTACCTGAAATAACAGCACGATGCGCGAACCCACTGCGCAGCACCTTTTAACATTTGGGAGGTTACAAACCCCAGTGTTCACTGTGTCAGGTAGTACCTGTTTCCTTAGTCATTAAAAAAAAAAAAAAAAAGTGCACTCACGTATTTCCAAAGAAAAACTGAGATGTTCCCAATCTCTTCGACAGGAGATTTAGGCATTCCTTGGCATCCCTGTATATCTGATGAGACACAAAACTGTCTAAGAGCCCTAGGTGTAGCAARCTTAGCATGCACAGCATCATTCATTGTTTGGCAGTGGGTTAACCTGTTTCAGCTCTTCTATCTGAGAGCACCAACTTATGAACTAAAGTTTTCACTACATGACACATACCTGTGCTTCCACTTCAGTGAGACTGTAGAGTGGAGGACSACCCCTGGTCAGCAAGATCCTGTTGAGAGCTTCCCTGGACATCTTTCCAGGCAGATACAAACTCAGTGGGAAGGGAATCCTTGAGGCAAACCATGGCTTTGTCACACTGCAGTAGTTTTCAGCCTCAACCCAGAATGTGTGCAGCTGTATCAACACAAGGAAAAATACGAACAAGAACTGACTGGAATTTCAATAAGAACAGTACACTTCTCTTCAAAGTTTAATGTGCAAGATCTCTGTAACAGAAGCATTAGGCATTCTTGTAATTTAAAGCAATCAGGCTCCATACTGGATTATACTTTTTGTGTATGCAGGTACAATTAAAGTTACAGCTACCTTATATCTAAAGGAAAAATCAGGGATATTACATACACATATATATATGCGTAAAATTACACACACACACACACACACAGTGTTTGTATATATACAGTGACACACATTGTAAATAGAAACTATATGTAAATACTTATACACCTACAAAATATGCAAGTTCTAGTTTTCCGTGTGTCTAATATTATACCCTAAGTTCTACAGGATCAGGTTTGAACTTCTTAGAATTTTCTTTTGGAATTTTGCATAAATCCTAAAATAAAAAGAAATTATGAGGTGATGAATTTGAGAGCCCTGCAGGATAGCTGAAGAGGYTAGCTTATGACACATCTGATTAGAATATATCTACCCAAACAAACTGAAGGCAGTCATTCAGCTCAAATACAGAGGCAGACCCAATGTCTGAGGATTTTTAAACCTGTAATATACTCACACTAAATTGGTGAGGACATATGGCCATGCGCTATTTAGAACTGAAAAACAAAATTACCAGTGGCTATTTTAATTTCTCAAAAGTTCCAACAAAACAATTAGTTATACAGGTCTTCAGAGTTTGTTCACCCTCACATCAGACACCATCATGTATACCATATCTTACTCTAAGGTTTATCAGAAGCATCAAATGTAACAAAAAAAATGGTCGGAGTAAGCTGTTTTTAGGATACTGTTTAGCAAAAAGCATCTAAAAGAAAAAAAAACATACGTSCAATTTTAAAATCTGTCATAAATTMATTATTATTACACTTCTATTACATTCTTCAYCCACTCTGCTTTTTCCTTTTCAAAAGTTGCTAGGCAATAGTTCCTAAATTTGACTAACAGAGCAGCAGATGCATTCCAGCCAGGACTATGGTGTTACTTAAATGTTTCTCCCATTGAGAATATTTGTAATATTCACATCCAAAATTCTGCCCTCTACAAAACATTTCCAGGTATTTACCAGAGCAGGAAGCAGTTTCTCTTCAAGCAGAGCAATATATGCCAGTGTATCAGCTCCTTGTTTTGCAGACAATTCATAATCAGCATTGTATTTCTATGAATTAAAAAACAACAAAAATACATACTACAAGTAGTGTTACGTGGTACTTTCTAGAAAGATGATTCAATGAAAAAAAAAGCATCCAAAAATGGTTTCAAACTTAACAGCTATCAATACAACAATAGCAAATACAACAATGCTTTTCAGGACAGAGAGCATAAGCTCACTAGAATTTCATTCTTTTACTTCTTTGGGCTATGTCACACTTCCTTGCATTTTACATTTCTGCTTACCCATTCCTAGACTTTTGCACTCTTCTAGTCCCAAAATAACTCTTGTGCATTCCTCCCATTGCTTGCCAAGCAATTGTCCAGTGACACAAAGGCAATTTGTCAGCACTCAGGGCTGTAGCAAACCTCTAGCAACTACTGGTCTTTATTTTTGGATAACAAATCAAAGTATTCCTGTCTGTTACCCTTAATTAGCTTTTTTAAAGTTTAAAAATTGGGTATCAGCAATATATGAGACCAAACACACAGTTAGATTAATGCAGTTACAGCTAACTCAGCTTTTTAATTCTGACACATGAACCTTATAAGGTACAAAAAAAGGGCTGATAAATTTTAAGGGAGGGAAGAGGAGGTCAGCTTTATTAATTTAGAAACAGCAAAGGATTAGTGCTGATCTTCCTTATTTTTGGAYATCTGAAGAGCATGCATATCACTGCTATACTTTAACTGATTTTTTTTTCCCCCCCAACATTAAGGAATCTTTGGTATTCAAATGATAGGAAACTTCTGAATTTTAAAAGGACTGTCTAAAATCTCATCTCAAATGCTTAGTTTTCATGTTCTATTTTTCTCTCCCCAAAAGATTTAAAGTTTCGCTAACATGCCATTCATCAGACAATCTTCTTGCCTAGGCAGGATGTGAATTTCTAATATAAAAACAGAATAAAAGGCTGGAGGACCATCTTAGAAATAAATAGACAATGCTATGCTTTATTAGACATCTTCATACCCTCTGAAAAGACACTGTATAGCTTTATTCTTTGTGAATAAAACATTATGAGACCTGCAAAATGCTGGCAAGAGTTGACTGTATAATAACATGATGTACGTCAAGAAATGCTTGCAGATGCTTTTCTGCTACAAGCTACAGAAAAACTACAGTAGATCAAAAATAAGTTTTAYGTATTATCCTTTAAAAAAGAGCATTAGGAGACAATTACCCATTTAAACAGTTAAAATCACACTTCCCAAACTGTCATCTCCTAGGTCTGCAAAGTCATAATGGCATTAAGCCATTATAATTAAGAGTGTGATGAAATTGCAGAATGCTCTGCGAGAAAATGCTCAGTTAAGGCTAGTTTGTTGTCCTGTTCAATGAACAGAGCGGGGGGTGTGTGTGTCTGTTTTTAAACCTTGCCCAGGACTAACAGTAAACCTTTTAAATAGCTATCTGTAATCCACCATTTTGCAATCCTTGTGCACATCTGSAAAATATGAAAACACTAGGTCAAAAATGAGTTCCAGGCTTTTGGAAGCCTGTGTCAATATACACAGGAGACACAAATATGAGCTAAGAGGCAGAACCTTCCCCCCTCCCTCAAATCTCTTGAAAGAGACCTACCTGCTTTCTTAAGAAGCTTAGGATTTTTGCTGGTTGAGAAATAGCAGTGTCTTCTGATATCAAGATTGGTACCTCTCCTAAAAGGCATGAATAATACAGTCAACAGAATTTATACAGAAGACTTCTAACACAACTGGACAATGATTGGTCACTTTATCTATTTCCTTCCTCTCCACAGCATGCTCTGATCTCCTTAATATGTATGCATAAACTAAATTTTACTGTATTGCTCCTTTAACTAACAATACCCAAAAAGGGCCCACATCAAATCAGACTGAACCAACATTATCGAACAGATTATTGATACTTTGAGAACCAAGCTAGTTATCTGGATTTCAGGTATCTGCCCGAAATCAAAAACCCTAACCAGACCAAAGCCCCTCTCAACTCACTCACCCCTAGGCCAATCCTTTCGTCCTGTTTGCTTCCTGCCCTTCTCTTCCAAATCTTTTTACCCCCTTGTTTCCTCTTGCCTTACTACAAGCACTGCCCAAGCCACCAGTGCAGAACCCAGGACTCTGCTGGAACCCAAGTAACTCCCTTCCCCCAGGGGCATCCTGGCCTGCTTTTACTGATTTGCTTCCAGGAACAAGGACCAAAGACTGAAAAATCTCTGGAACAGAGGCTCTCTCATACACAGAGGGAATTCATGAGGTACTTGTCACAGTGAGCCTAACATGATTGTGCTGCCGTGTACTATTAAAGCATCAGTTACTAGCAATATCTGTTCTTTGGATTTGGGGCAGATATGGATTTTGTGTGTTTTGACTATTAGAAAWGCCAACGGACTTCTGAGAAGTACACCCAGCTAGTTCTTGGTATTTTCTACTAGCAGCAAACAATACACTAAAGAGCAAGAGTCAAAGGCCCAAACCCTACGTGGATGTAGTAACACCTAAACTGAGCATGTGGCAAGTATAAACAACAGAGTACTTTAAACTTGCRTTGATTTTACCTCTGTGGAACATGCCTAGACGAAAATAGAGATGCTGAGCAAATAGATAAGCAATAATTACAAGTGGTCAACGTGAAAAAGTCCTTTCTTGACACTTTATCTTAAACCTCTTTGACAAGTAGGCTGTTAGTTACCTTTTCTAATTCAGCTTCTCAAACTCAGTGCAGTAGTAGTAAACACGCCAACTGATACAAGCTATGTTCCTTGAGACTCTCTCTCAACTTTCAGTGGTACCAGCCTTTTAAATTCCATATATTAAAAAAAAAGGTGATTTCCATCTGCATGTCTAGTTACTGTCATTATAAATATGCAAACTGCACAAAGTGTTTTACTCTACCGCCTATTTAGACCGTTTTGACAGAAAGAGGTGTGTACCTGGCATCACACATACGCAGTTTAATAGTGTCCTTGGGGCGCTTTATTTACGTTTCTCATTATTTTATTCTCCTAAGTCACACTTGATCCTGCAAACTCATTTACAGATGCGTTATGAAAGCCAGGAGCCCAAACTGGAGCGGGTTACTCACGAACACAAAACCAAAGGAAACTCTGAAATAACTCTGAAATTGGAACCTACATTTATAAAGTGACTAAGAGTGGGAGAAAAAAGAAGGGGAAAAAAACCAGGAGGGTGGGGGGCAGAGAAGGTACCTTTTGGAGCTCTCCAGGAGTTATTTATGGCATTCACTGTCAGCGGAGCACCAGAAAATTTGGCATACGCCTGCAGGGTTGCACAGAGAGGAGCGCTGAGGCGGCGCAGGGCCGGCCGCGCGGGAGGGCGGCGCGCTCTGCCCGCGGGGCCCCG
>NW_028186945.1:3723083-3727749 GCF_003343005.1 Rhea americana | reverse complement strand
GGGCCGAGCCGAGCCGGGCCGAGCCGAGCCGGCACGGGCTGGGCGAGCGGGAGGGCAGCCTGCGGCGTGTGCTGGAAACGAGGGCTGGAGGCGGTGAGCTGAAGGCAGAGCGCCTCCCCTGTGAGGGGAAAAAAGACCCCCCAAGTCCCCCCACCKTCGATTTCTAAAATGCTGGTTTAACTTATTACCGATATTTAGTATATTTTTTAAAAGGTGATTTAATGATTTTATTTAGACACGTGTATACCACTGGTTAGATTATGCTATATTTCAGCACCTCAGTTTTTGGGTTTGTTCACAGAATCACAGTTATTTCATACACAATTACGACTTTTCACGGGAACTAAAATGCTGACTTTTGATGGARCGTAAACAGAACTCATCAGAAATTCGGCTTTGAAAACAAGGAACTCCTTGTTTTCCTACTGTCCGAGTTTTATCTTTTGTGTAAATTGTACTTTTTTACTGTAGACCTTTAACATTTCGTTTTAACATTTCCTGTGGACATTCTGTAGCATTTTTAGTTATTAAAATACTAAGCCAATTGTTTTTATTCTTCCTGAACAAGCAGGAAAAATACCACACTGTCTTAAAAAAAATGCACTGACCATTTTCATTAAGGTCTTTTGCTCATAAAGAAAACAGGAGAGCAAGGGCAAAGCTTTCTGAAACTTCCCCCCCTTCCCGCAAAATCTGCGTAAAATTTGTGATACAGTGTCATGATCAAAACCTACCACACAGATCTGAGATCATTCTGCTCCCAATCATTAGGATCAAAAAAAAACGTATACAATTGGCAATTTAAACTGTAGTAAAAACTGATTTTTTTAAGGACTGTTTACATTTCTCCCCATAAAGAGGTGTGTAAGGTAAAGTTTTTTAAGGATACTTCTCTCTTCCTTTCATCCCAGCTAATCCCTACTCTGTCTTTCTAGGTAMTTCATATAAGCCTAATCACCCTTCCTGCGACGTGCAAGATCTGGAAGCAAGAGTKTTTAACAGCACTGATCCTAAATGGCTGAGAATGTGCCAGTTTATGGCTCTTCCCTGATGCAAGTTGCAAGAATGCTTTGGAGGTAATTAGGAGTGTAAACTTTCCTTGCAGTGCCTTAGGGTCCAATTTATCTCTATGCTATTATRGAAGCCAGAGCAAAGATGAAAAAAAGGCAATCTGCGTTTTCCCTCCCCCATCCTAGAGCTACTCATGAGTTTTTTCCTCTTAGTTGCTTGAGCGAAATTCCTCTTAACGTAAAGGAAAGATAGATAGGTGCATTGGGAATGAATGTATGCCTTGACATGAAAAAGTGGGCTCAAATCTGTGTTCCTGAAAAAGCAAAACTTCCTCTGAAAGGTGTGTTTGAAACAGTATTGCACACATTTTTTTCCTACGAAAATGTTGCCAGATAAAACAAAAAGTATCCAAATAAATGSAGAGGATCATGGTCTAGAACTATACTTCTGTTGGCTTTCACTTTTATTAAGACTTACCTTAGTTTCACTCATATTCTGATCCTTAAGCCATCCGCATAATTCCATTAAAATAGTGAGTCTTCCTGTTGCACAGTAGGAGCAAAATATGAAAGATGAATTAAGCAGCAGGGATTCCTTCCTCCTTCCCCTGCCCCGTTACTTGGAAACTGAACAAGTCATGCACGTTTCTGTAGAGCAAAATCTACAGYGTTGGCAGCTTCTCTGTATTCTCTCTGTTTAGAGCTTTGTTGATTTACATAAATTACGCAGGACAAATATTTAACAGTTAAGGTTTACTTGCAGATCCTGTGTTAAGAATTAGTCTTATGTTTCTGTAAGAAACTTCTGTATATAATATTACTGACTTTATGAAAGTTTTTGAAGATGCCCTGCCCAATAACCACTTTATGATTCCTATGCATAGTATCAAGCTCCAGTAAGTTAAGCTGGAGTTTGGACTACAGAGAATACAAAAAAGTGAAAAGGCAATAACTAAAATTCCATTTGTTTTGTTACGGAAAATGATGATTAGAAGGTGAGATAGCTCTATCCAGACAGCAGATAAATGTTATACTTTGCGAAAATCCCTTAAAGTAGGTTGTGTTTGAACACAAAATCCCCTTCAGTCAGTAACATGCTCCAATAATAAAACTGAGCATAGAAACAAAAACTTGAAAAACTGCAGAGACCTTTGTGTGTACTGGCTAAGTTCATCTAAATGTGGGTTTAAACTTCAGTTTATATACATTGTGAACTTGTTATGTTCTATGACATTTTATTGTGAGTATGCTCTGTCCGATTCTCCTCAGCTGTGCATTCCTGATGCTTACTGCAGATGGAGCGAGAACAGAATTTGGTCCTCAGGAATCCAGTATTAATGGTTTTATAATGGATCAGAGATCTTCCTCCCAGAAGGTCTGTTGCTATCAGTGCAAGAGAGTCCATTGTAAGTAAATAAGAAGTAAAAATGATATTTTAAATTTATTTTTAAAATATTTTTGACTGATAAGGGAGTATTTTGAGAAAATATTTCCTGTATTTTGACAAACTCAAAGAATTTACATAATAAAGCACATAATACTGCATATACTTGATAGTGTTAGCTGAGAGAGGTGAAAGCGAAACTTCRCTATCCTTTTGTCCTTTTTTTGTTGGCAGTAATCACTGAATACTTTAATATGGACATATGAAGATTTTACATCTTCATGGTGTTTTTTGCCTCAGGCATTTAAACCTGTCTTTGCAAAAAATGCTCTTTGGTGACAAAGGGCTTCTTGGTGCTTGCAGATTAGAGAGCGGTATCTGGGCTGCTCTATGCCCAGGTATTTAGTCTCTGCAACATGTGTGCTGTCTCCATCCTTTAGGTAGGAACAAGATCCAGACTGAGGCTTCCTTCTGAGCAGCTTGCAGCACTGTAAGTCCTTCCTTCTTCATTTTTTGTTCCATATCCTTGTCTCCTCACCAACACCCTTTGARCCTCCCATTGCTGACTCTGCCTGCCCCATATCATCCTGCACCTGCCCCATTTCTCTCTCCACTGTGCTGTGTTCTGCTAGCCCTGACAGCACCACGTCATCCTGTCACTGCCACCACAGAGGCAGAGAAGCAGGGAGCAAAGCTGAGGGGTTTCTTTGATRTGGGGAGCACTCTTCAGCCTGGAGAGGTCGAGCAGAGGAAGAAATACTGTGTAGTTAAGAGTGGAGTCAACACTGTTACACAAATAGGCTAAGGAGTACTGTGTGTTYGGGGCTATGGGGCTATATACCATGTGGAGAGGGTACTGGAAATGCCATTGCACCCATGTCAGGAGGAGCCTGACACCTATGCTTTCTGCGGTGTGGAGCCACTCGGCCAGACCCCTTGCAGGAAGCTCTCCARCCCCAGCCCTGACGGTGCTGCGTCCTGACTCGCACGCAGTGACCCCGCGGCAGCTGTTCTCTGCGGTGTTCACAAGCTGTATTTTCCAAGCCTGATGTGACTGAACATTAATCAACACTATTTTGTTCATTTAACGTACAATTTCCCTCCTGTTGTTGCCCTTCTTTTTATAATGTAAATAATACCAGACAGCTCCAGCTATTCCAACTGTGTGCTGGGCAGCAGGCTGGTAAGGGGCAGCCATGGCTTTCTGGCGTTCTTCCATCCCCTTCTGACCTGGCAGAAGGTTCAGCTGCGCGCTGGGGGCATGCAAACAAGAACAGGAGGAGACAGGTGGTGGCGCAGGCTTGGAAGCCAGCTCCGGAGCAGGGGAAGTGCCTTGCAGTCCTTCTGCCATGCAGTCCCTCGGGAGATCCCTTCCTTTGCAAGTGGAAAGTGCTGAAGGAGGGTGCCCTGTCTGATGGGAGACTCCACATGGGTATCAAGGAAAGGAGCTGCAGGGCCGCTCAGCTCTGAGGGGGCTTGCTTGCTTGTTTTTTTTTTTTAACTTCAGCAATGCAGAGGCTGGGATTTTCTGGAGCAAAGATGGAATAGAATGGAAAGATGTATGGATCAAGGGGAAAATGACATCCTGGGGATATGTACAAGACCAAAAATACAGGGCAAAGCATTTTTAAGCAGGTTGGGTAAGTTACCGATTTGGGCTTTTGTTAACAGGAGCAACCCTTTTCCAGTAACCTTCAGGCTTTCAGTGTGAGCTCTCCCAGTGTTCTGAGCTCTCTAAACGAGATAAAGGAGCACAGATTGTGTGTTCTGCACTTTGCCAGTTAAGATTCTTCTAGAACCCAAATTTGCTCCAATCTGATCTGCACAGCCCTTTTTGGTGACATTTAACTGAGAAAAAGTGGAAAAGTTAAATTCATAGTACGACCAAGCTTACACACTGGAGCATCTGTATCCATTTGGAATGTAACGCCATTGAACAGGTTCAGTTTCTAGACCAGAGCTCCTCAGAGAAGACTCAGCAAGAGCATGGACCTCAGCAAGATCCCAGACCTAGCACCTCTCCCGCCTGCAGCGGGAAGCGGCACCTGCCTACTGCCGCGGCCCCGGGAGGGCGCCGGCTGCTCCAGCAGGCAACGAGCCCCTCGGCCCCGACGGATGGGGGCTGCGCGGGGTCGGCCCTGCCCCCGGCTCGGCCCCCGACGGCTCGGCCCTTCCCCTCGGCGGCTCGGCCCCCGCCAATGGCCTCCGCCGCCCGCCGCCGTCCCTCCCCGGACGCGGGGCAGCCCCGTTAAACGGCGCGGAGCGGCGCGCC
>NW_028186945.1:3677115-3722816 GCF_003343005.1 Rhea americana | reverse complement strand
GCCCCCCGACGGCGTCTGCCGCCCGGGCTGCCCGGCCCGAGCGCGCCTGAAGGGAGCCAGCCGCCCGGCTCCACTGACCCGCGATTTCCAAAAGCCCCTTTCCAAGTCCTGCCTGGTCAAAACCATTTCCGAGCGTTAGTTCCCATGTCGGGAACCAGGCTGTAAAGAGTAGGGGCAGAAGGGCAAGCGCACACTGAAACGCGCTGTGGGTTTTTTGCAGCTTGGCACAGGCAGTGGGCAGCCAAACCCTCACTCGCGGCTGTGAATTTTTTTCCTCATTAGAGTGTCAGAAATCATTGCAGAGGGTCAGGAATTCACCCAAGGTGCCTAAAGCATCATTGATTATCTTGAAAAGCGCTGAACAGGGTGGGGTAATGCTTACATTTGCAGTTAGTATTGTTAGTTGTGACTGAAGCAGAGCTTCAGGGGGCTCTGATACAGCTTCGCAGCAGAGTTAGGGGAAAGAAAGGATCCGTTTTTAGCTCTCTGCTCTCCTGTGATAGTAATTTTATTTCTGCGTGCTTCCTTCTCCTTTAAGGGCTTCCCAGCATGTCTTTTAACTCATTACAGAAATGGTCTGTTAGGACAGAGCCAATCTAGATATTTTGGGGTAGATCCGTAAAAAAGCGGCTTGCCGCTTTCTCCAGATGTTGCTGATCCTTTGCCAGCATTATGGTAGGATGGTGTGCAGGTCCATGCTGAGAAATTTGGAAAGCAATAGGGAGATCCCTGGGACTTGTCAGGGTGGGCTTAGTCTCACAGGTGGGTATGCATGCACACACGTATGCTCCGGGGCAAGCTTAAGCCCAAACCGCTCACTGCACGAGCTCAAGCCAGCTGCATGTGCCTTTCAGGTTTTGCGCTCTGTTTTTATCACTTTGTTTTCAAGTCTGCCTTTCCAAGGAAAGGAACTAAACGATTATTCTTCGAAAAATGAAATTTGAAATCCTTGCAGGTTTTTTTCTCATTCCTTCCAAGCAAGCAATTATCTCTATAGAGTCTAAAAGCTGTCTCTGCCTTAAACACTGCTGAAGATGTAGCATTTTCATAACCCCATAGCTCTTCTGCTGGCCACTTTTGCTAATATGTGAGTAATTTGCCTTAAAGGGTGGATTCTGTCATATAAGCTGTCTACATGCACATCAGTGGAGGTATCTCAAGAAAGGATTTCATAGCTGCTACGGGATCCTTCAGCAGAATGTGTGTGCTTTATGGGGAGCTCAACTACAAAACCAATCTGAATGTTCATTTAAATATGCAAAATTCAAAATTTTTGATGAGAAGTGTGCCAGTGTTTAATTATTACCTTCATGATATTTTGCTGTGTTTTTAAGTGTTTGACTGTCCAAGATTAATTTGTCTCATCAGAATTCATATAAAATATGTCAGTAGAGCTAGAGTATATACCTATACTTCTTGCTATCAGAGACTAAGTGCAATATCTCAGTGTTCTCGCTGAGAAGACACAGCCGTGTTTTGTCAATGGTTATTATCTGCAAAATGCTGTTGTACAGAGTAGGGAGTTAAGTTTCAGTCTTGCGCTTGGGCGGTAAATTTGCTCTCTGTGAACTGAACATGATGAAGTACTCAGCCTTCCCTTTTCTCCCTCTGGATCACTAGTTGCAGTGGGAGCTGTGGTTGTCCTGGAGAGCTTGTAGATCTGAATTGAATGAGAGACATGCAGTTTGACCAGATCCCTCTCAGATATGCATTTCTTGGTTGTTTGACAATAATATTACAAGTACATGCAAATTAAGGACCTGATTMATCTTTTGTAGTGTGCTGAAAACTCCCAGTAGAGTCACAGGATTCTTGGACCTAAAAGGAATGTAGACTTAAGCTATTAAAAATAGACTATAGATTTATGTTTCAACAATTTTGTGAGATGAACAGAAAAGATGTTTTCATTATTCTTTTTGGAAATATCATTAGTGTCTAAATTAATGGAAGCTACAGAAGGAGCAATGGGAGCAGCATGAAGCCAGGCTCCGGTTCCCATTAAGGGAGCAGGGTTTGCCATATGGCTCTGGGTAGGGCCATGCACCTATGTAACACCATCTACATGCTCACAAGCCTGCGCCTGCCCATGAAGAGTAGAAATGGTCAGTCGGCGGGATGGCCCTGACCTTTTAGCAGGCTCGCTTTGAGGAACTGCRTGAGGTTCAGGTGACCCAACCTGAGTTACAGTAGAGGATACTCATCTGCACAGGTCCACCATTCTCCAGCCTATGAAGCCAAACTCTAGTGCAGCCGTGGGCATGAGTCAGAACAAGGCACGACGTACTGTCATGTACCTTTGCTGCCTGTCTTGTGTTGGGGCTCTTTGGTGGTGGCTCTGGTGTCATGCTGGTGTGGGAGAAAAATATGGCCCAGCTATGACAGGTCCAAATATTTAAATAATATTTAAATAACCCCTGTACACAGTTATTTGTTAGTCTTTGTTGGAAGGGAATAATATGTATGATGTTTTAACAGCAGTAGGTTTAATTAGGAGATTACCAAGAAACCTACTGCAATAGTTGACAGGGTTTGGAGACACGATGGATTTAGGAACATTGAGGAAAAACCCAGTTTGTTGTTTCTGTGCCATAAGGGGCGTAGCTGACATACATTATGAGTATAATATTCAGGCTCTTTGCTAATGCATTGTGCAAAAACTGAAAAGAAAAATTTGAAGCAGCTTTCGCTATGCCTTCAGGCTTATTTTTTGTGAGGCCCGTCTTTCTTTGTTATCTGTGCCAAAAYGGAAAGATGAGTCTTGTTTATATAATACATCTCCTGAGGAGTCAGTGAAGTGAGAAGGAGGTTATGAATATCATATTGCTTACCTGGCTTTTTAGCATTTTAATTGATGCCCTCCAAGACACCATCAAAATTATTCTTAGGATAAGCATACTGGAAATCTCCTGTCTGAAAACACTGGTGCCAGATTCTGATTCTAACATGAATGTGAGCATCAGCATTTGGATTTATAAAATCAGAAACTGGTTAAAAAGCTTTTTTTGAGGTGCATCTCAGAAGAGATAAACCTTAGAGATCTACTTGAAAATATTTGACTAACTTCAATTTGAACACCAGATATTTCTGTTTTAAAAACTTAGCAATAATTTCTAGGATCTGYTGCTAGCAGATGATTTGTTGCACAAAATCTATATAATGTTTTCATATTATTCACTGTTATTTTCATATTATTCATTTTAGTGAGGCTAAATTGGTTTTAATATCCATACGGAAATAGAGACGAGTTTGCATTTTCGAAAAGGTGGCATGGGGATAAACAGGCTTCAGACTACATTCTTCTTAGCTCACTATTGTACTGCTGTTCACTGTATTGAACTGCTGTTAAAACCATTTTATTTTTCAGTGTTTGATCTTCTTTCTTATTCCAACAAGAGAATGGTAACAAACTTTCTGCAAGAAGCACTCAGCGATCCTACACTGAATGATGTATAYTTGCTCTCAACATTCAACCTGCAGTCAAAGAGCACAGCCACCATATTTGGCCTGTATTCGRCTGCTGACAACAGCAAGTATTTTGAATTTACGGTAATGGGACGGGTGAATAAAGGTGAGTTGTTTGAGGTAGGTAAGGGAAAACTTGTTGGATCCATAGTTCCTGGTATGTTACGGGTGGCCATTGAAAACAATGTGATTAACCTCTGTGCTTGAGTCATTCCTGTTGCGTGCTGTCACCACTGGGCCTCTTCACAAGATAAGGGCGTTGAGAGCATCCTTTCTCACTCCCCTTGTGTTTCCTTCTGTGACTGCGTGCTGGTCTCCTGGCCAGGGAGGACACCCGACAGTCAGCGCCATGCAGCCTGCTCTGAAGCATGCTGAGAAAGGGGAGAAAGGAAGGAACATTGGAGGAAGGAGTCAAGTTGTTTTTCCTTATTTTTTTCCCCTTGGGACTATCACTGGTTCTTGTTACTCAGGAATGTGTGGGACACACGCACRTGCCGCCTCATGCGTATGGAAGGCGGGTACTTGTTCCTTCTTCCCTGGAGGTTAGATGTGACTGAGCAAGACAAACATTCCTGGCACTTACAGGATCTTGTGGGTGAATTAAAATGCTTGTTCTCTGCTTATGGGAATCAGTTCATTAACAGTCAAAGCAGAAACTCGAGCAGATTTTTAGAAATTGAGAACTTTATCACTCTCAGAGTCTCAGATCAGTCTCACATCTAGGWTATGTTGCAATATTAAGGTTCAATGACAAATGATCGAGTGGTGAAAATTATTGTTGCTCCATTGACTTCACTGCTGATACGATTTGCTTCTGCTAATATTATAATCAGACAGCTGAATCTAATATRCTGAGAAACTCTTATCAGTAAATGTCTTGCAATTCCTAAAATTGACTGATTTTATTGCTAAATAAATGATATATTGCATGTTCTCTCTCTTTCTCTTCCTCCCTCCTCATGCCTAATATCTGTATATGCCATATATAGATATGATTTAAGTAACMGACTTAAGATGCTTTTTGTACAAAGTCACAGAGTTTCTTTTGTTTTTGTCTTTGGTATGTTTGGTTGTGTTGTACTTGAGAAGTATCTGTGACAGKATTGGGGCATATATATAGGCAACATAAAGAAATTTGTACTGACAGTGACCCATGCCCTTTAAACCTTGAGTAGATGRAGGACTTTTGTAATCTTGAGGATCCTGGTAATTTTGTAAAGGTCTAATCAGGCAGAGGGAGGCTTTTCTCAGCTTCTTCAGCTCTACCATGAGGATCTCTTTGCCTCCTTATTAATTTAGTGCACCTTGCTTAAGACATATGATAGTGTGAGAGTAGTAGGTAGTGTTTCATAGTGACTTCACATGTGATTTCTCTGAAAGTGTCAGGTGTCCCATATGGCTACTTCACAYGGTAAGTTAAACTGCGTCTAGGAGGCCATCACATGAGTTGAAAGCATGGAGTGTGGGGGCTGTTTTTGATCCTCTGAAGCCTGGGGATCATCACTTAAGTGGTGAGCCAATGTTGGCATCTTAGCAAAATCAAGATATTTTGGCTTTTGGAATGGTGCATGCGTGCGTGCATAGTGCTCCTTCTGTGTGCTATTTCCACTTACGCACCCAAATCCTGGTTTAGGTAGCCCAAAGCAGACCTTAGTTAACTTCTACAGTGCTGTATTTGAAAACTACATTCCAAATGTTTTGCTTATATTCTGGTTTTGTTGTGGTATATCTGATGGTAAATATATTAGCAATAACTGAACGTTTTGCAGCACAATTTTTTATATGAAATTATTTTTGCCCTTGGTTTGCTAAGTCTATAGTGAGGTCTATAGTGAGGTCTWGCCTGGCCAGGAAAAATGCACTGATTGATCTACATGATGTTAGAACTTTTGCCGTTTTATCCATTCAATTTATGTAAACTGGTTTAACTCTTGCTTTTAYCAGTTTATGGTAAATGTGTCTTATTGATAGAAGATAAATTGATATATGCTTCAGTTAAGATGTTTTAAGTGCATCTAAATTACTAGGCAACTGCTTAGCTTGTTTTGATTAAACCAATGTACTTCACAGCAGCGAAGTCTCAAATGGGTCCAGGGGTTTCTTATCCTTTTTGAATAATACATTCTTAGAACAAATAGCAGTAAGTACATAAAACTGATGGAACATAGCAATTCTGTGAAGCAGTTCCTATTTTATTGGATTAATAGTTTCCTTGAAAATCTCTATGTTAAATAGTGCAGGTGAGTCACTCTCAGGAGTGTTAGTATAGAATATCCTGGCAGTAGACAGGTAATGCAGGAGCTTTGATGGGTTAAGTCTTACTGAGGCTGTGGTCCAGCAAAATGTCCCTTTAAAAGTCAATTCTACTTTACCAGATGGATTTTTGGCTTTGGCTGAGGAAGGAATTCTTGGTCTTCTTTCCAAGCCAGACTGCTCCTTGTCCTGCAACTACTTTGGCAGGTCGCCATCAGTCCATTCTGGACCCTGCCACCATCTCTCCTTTCTTTCTCTAGCTGCTGCGTTTGGTCACTCTGTATGCAGGGCCCAGATCCAAGGATCTTGCTTTCATACAACCCTGTGTGCATAGTATCCACATAAGTAAAATACCTGCAACATACTCTGTCTTGCCAGATTTTTGAGTTTGCCAACACATGCTACCTTTTAACAAGTTACTGGTGACCTCATGTACCTTTGCGGAAATCTCAGCTCTGGCAGCATTTTAACATAGACAGAAGTGAAAACATTCCAGATATTGATCGCAGCTGCTGGGACTTAAGCACTAGTGTATACTTTAAAGATGAACAAAGAYATGTTTTGCCCTGTTCATGCTCATGTAAATCTGAGTGTGTTGAATCACTCGACCGAGCAATTAGAAAGATTGTCAGGGATCTTCGGAGTAACTAGCTACATGCTTCCTACTAACAGAGATATCRCAGCATCAAGGAGGGTACATTAACAAATTATCTTCCTGTCTCTCTAGTACTAACAAGTAGAAATAGGGTGAGTTCATTAGATATTAGAAGCTGTTAGAAGCTCTCTCTGAAGCTATTAAGATTTCTTGCCCTCTGCTGTGTTCACAATTTTTATCTGACCTCATTTTATTCTAGGTGTTTCTTGAAGGGTAGACTATTTGTGAGCTCTCACTTGATGCAATAGTGGCATCTCTCTATGAACTTCAAACAGATGTTCTGAAAAGCCAGCACTTAACTATTTAGGTGCTCAATGTGTGTGCAGTTTGATTCCCCAATGCATGTAACTGTTAAGTGAGGAAATATGAGAGATATGCAGGCTAGGATCTTTAAAATGGGATCCTTAAAACAAGATCTGTTTAACATTATAAAATAATTATATACTCTGTAGTTGTGCCAGCTCATTGCTTCAGTGAATATCCTTATGCATTCAGAGACAGGGAGAGATTTGATGGAGAGTATTAGCTAGCACATCAAAGTGATCTAGCTTGCAGATCTAGTTTCCTAAGGAAAGAGGCATTTTTCAATAGTACTTAGTATCTAAGAATTCTTGTTTGTTGCTGTGGTTTTGATGGTACATTTTGCCTTGTCAGAGGAGAATGTGTTGTGCTGGAAGTATCAAGTAGGTCACTCACTGAAGCCTCAAAGAAAAAGTTGAGAGGACGGTTAGTCACCTTTAGGCGCAGGTTACCTTTTCTGGCTTACAGTTTGTTTTCATGTACTATTTGTTAAAATGAACTGTAGATAATTCCTGCTTGGTTGTGTTTCTTTAATGATGCAGTTGGATATGCTGCCAGTCAACTTTACCTAATGCAATATGCACTGCTGAAACTAATGTTCTAGCAGTACATTTCTGCCACACAGTAATTCTAGGGCTATCGGATATGTATCTCTCAAGGTGCTGTCAGTATGTCAGCTATGCCCATTATCTTTGTCACTGTGTATTTTAGTGCATTACCCCTTAAGGTGATGTGTRCTTCGTCATTTCAGCCATTTAAAAAGGCCTGGACAAAGCAATGGAAAACCTTCTGCAGACAGCAACGCTTTACAAGTGGGGAGCCACACGAGAGCCCTGGTAATCCAGCTCTGGAGTCTRTGTCCCTTTTGTTCTTACCACATATATCTGCATATGGGATGCATTTACCAAAGCTGACATGGGGATAAATACCAGAGCCATGAGAGCTTTCCGCAGGATCTTCCTTGATCATGGTTGGATTATCTGCTACGCTGTCATAGTTATTCTGTGTATTTTGTACTAGTGGCACTTCGCTATCTCAAGAGTGATGGGAGGCTGAACTCCGTCATCTTTAGCAACGTTCAGCTGGCTGATGGGAAACCCCACGCTGTCCTCCTGAGGCTGAGTGGCCTGCAGCAGGGATCAAGCACAATCGAGTTTTATCTGGACTGCCTGCAAGTAGGTGTCCTTCGGGACCTACCAAAAGCATTTTCAACTCTGTCTCAGAGGTCGGCGTTGGTAGAGTTGCGCACTTTGCAGAAGAAGTCACAGGTGAGCAGGAAAACTGGAAGCAGCCTGAACACTTGGGGGGACCAGTGGGGACCCTCTGGATCACTGAGTCCAGACTTCTGTCTTCATAGCAACCAAACTCTGTATGATGGTGCTTCAGTAATACTTGAGTATTAAAATAATATATGAAAGAAATGTAAACAAGTTCACTGTGGAACAGGTGAAATCTCAGCCTCATTGAACCCAGTAAAAGTTTTGCTGTTCATTTTAAACACAATTTTTAGCTTATTTAAAATCTTCATCCTCCCTTGCTGCAGTTGAAGTGTTTCTCAGGAACTTACTTTCTGTAAGCTCTTATTTGATCCAGTAAGGGCAGCTCTTCATGAGCTTCTTATAGCTGTTCAGCTATAGCTTATAAGCTGTTCAGCGTGAGCAACGGTTGACTGTGTACGTGGTTTTCCTCTTCACGATAAGCCATGTGGACTGACGAGACAAAAAGAGGGGACTCACCTGGTGGTAGATGAGAGTGGAAACCTCAGCTGTTGGAATACAATAACTTTTCTGCCTCTACCTACCGACCAGGGGCTTGGCATTGCTTCCTATCATTTCTATATCAGCACTCCAGGGTAAACAGCATGTTTCATAAGCGTCTTTCATTGCTGTTAATACAAAATATGCATTAAGGTGCAATGGCATTCTGCCCCAGAGTTGCCCCCTCCCCCGGTTTCATTGCAGACTAGAGAATGAGCCTGTTTATGCAGAGAATTACTAAGGTGCCCACATTCCTAGTGTGAATGTCAGCCTGTTTGAGAGGGGGAAAAGAGTGCTCTGAATTCAGTTGAACAAAAGATCATTTTTATATACTACAAATATAAAAATACATGAAATTCCTGGTATGAGATTGTATGGATATAAATAGTAAAAAAAAAAAAAAAAAGAACAAAACCACAGGTATGTGAAAATCTGCCATGCAAAAAAGATTATTATAATTCACATGGTGATGGGTGGTCCTGAAGGGACAGTCTAGGAGCTCTACGTGCTTAGGAAATGGAGATCCTGTCTGAAAAATGAATTTACTTCCACCAATATTTCATATTTTTTTCCATTATTGTACCAGAACTGTGATCTCTCAATTTCTCCTGTGACTCCAGGATACACTAGATGAGCTGAAGCTGGTAACAGGAGGCTCACTTGCCCAAGTGGGGAATCTGCAGGATTGTTTCCTTCAACAAATTGAACCTGTTCCTCAGTACACTGGTAAGGCCTGCAATTGGGAGTTAAAATGCTCTGATTCCTTAGGATATCAGTACAAAGAAGCTGTCATGGTTAATATTAAAAATATGGAGAAACTCTGTTGGTGAGTAATGGTGGGGTTTTTGACTGAATTACAGCCATGATAATATCCCTGAAAATATTTTAGAAACAGCTCAGTCTGAAGAGGAAAGCAATCACGCAGTTGCAGGTGACAAAGCAGTGAGTTGTTGGTGTAGTGAAAGAAGAGTCTGTTGTGATGAAAGTGGTTTTTAGCCCAATTTCGTAAGACAATTTAGCTTATGTGATTGTGCTCTGTGGTGTCAGTTTAATAATGTTTTAACTACTCATCCTGGATTTGCAAACATAAATAGTGCTAAAGAGACACTCCTGCAGGCTTTATGAAAACAGGCAGATGGATTGAGGAGCAAGATCTATCAGTGCACTTATCCCCATGGCCAGTAATCACCTTATGTTGGTCATCAGCTGCCCCGGAGAGGAGAAGGGATGAAGCGAGGCTGGGGACCATGGAACTGCAGAGTGAGTCGGTGCTGCTGTAAGAAAGTGCATGAGTCCTTGTGGGAAAAGCCATGCCAAGGCAGCAGCTAGTCCTGCTGCAAGCTAGCCAGTGCTTTTCTTCACTTGCTGGACTGGAAATCTGTTTCAAAACCAGTTTCTTTCCTACCCCCCATTGTGGAGATGGAGCTAGGAATAGGGAAGAAGGGAAGGAGCTGTGGCTCTGGGGGGTTCCTGCAAGTCCCATGGGACTGTCTGCCCTCCCTGGTGACAGAGAAGTGTGTTCTGCAGCTTCTCAACAGAGTGAACCTGGGCTAGACTACCCCATCTGGACTCTCTCCCCAACCCTGTCAATCTGCCTTTCTAGTGTGGGTGCGAGGGAACACAACGGGTTCACGCTCTGCCTGCAGTATGTTGATGTGTGACAATAATGAAACAAAAATGTGAGTTTAAGGTTTGAAATAGCATCTGTGAGAAGCTTGCTCTCTCTGTCACCCTTCCCCCACCCTCGAGAAAACTACAGCACTGCTATTTTTGATTAAAATAGATTCAATGTCATTGGGAGACAAGACACGCAATTTTGATATGAGACCATCCTAGGTGTATTACATGAATGTGGGCCTCAGTGCTTTGCAGTGATGACAGTATCTGTTTCACCTTTTAGCTGTGTAAATCATCTGTGGCACACACACTTGTTTTCTGACTTCTTAACATTTATACACACCTATGCAAAAAATATGAAGAGTTCTTTTATCAAAGGTCTCTCCTTCAGTCAACAGGCATTTGCAGATAGAAGGGAAGGGGAATTCAGTGCTTCCTCTTGGAAAAACTCACAGCTCAGTGAGCAGTATTTCCAAATTGTACATTTGTTCTCATTTATAACTTTCTGCTCATTAATAATTCAACGGATAGTAATGTAAGGAGATACTGTCTCGCTGGCTGCCTGCACTTGGTTGAGCTTTTTTGGACTGGCCTCTCAAGTTCAGTTGCTTATAAACTTCAAATGAAATTAGTATCATATTAAATAAAAAAGGCCCTCACATGAATATATTCAAAGTCTACATAGTAAAATCCACAGAAAGAGGTGCAAGTGTTCCAACAGCAATACTAACTCAGCTGCCTCGCACATTGTATATGTTTCATGATGCCCTTTACAGGAGCAATATATCAGATAACCACAACTTTTTCTTTAGCCAGAAAAAGCAGGAATGGAAGTACTTAGCTGTGTAGGATATGACACTTAGGGCTAGAAGAAAGGCTGATGTGTCTATGAAGCATTATACAGGGGCTTGCAGTCTCCCAGGCTAGTGTTTGTGTGTTGTCCAGCCTGGTCAGATTAGCAGTGCAACAGAGCTGGTCACCTGCTTCAAATCCAAGGCCTTGTAGAAGGTCATGCCTAGGGTATGAAACCAGGAAAGAGAAGAACAGGGTACCTTCCTGAGCTGAATGCTTTGTGTCACTGTCATGACCTCAGGTTTATGGAGAAAAGCATGTCCAGAGACTTCAGTTCCCTGTTGGACAGTAWTTTTTGAGATCTGGCTCTGATTTTAATTATTGCCGTGAAAGCCATCCTGTTATCTAAGTCATTACTGTTTCAAAAATGGGATGTGGGTGAGAGAGACCAGGTGGTAGGATCAGGTAACTCTATAGCCTCAGGCTGCACCTTTGGCTTGCCCCACTCTCTCCTGGGAGAAGTTAACACTGAATACTACCATGCAGCACACTACGGCCAAGCAGTCTCATCAAAGGCCTCTCTGAAGTTTACCTCTTGCCATGGATTGTCAGTCATTGTGCTACAGGTAGTAGTTACCATAGGATTTGGCTTTAAATGCAAGAAAAAAATACCATGGAAAGTCTTTCTCTTTGTGGTAATGCTTTGCTATCTAAATTTGCAAACAGTGTTTATAATTTGTGGCAAAATAACCTATTTAGTCCACCTTAAAGTTTAACAGTCTTCAAGGCTTAACTGTACAAAATAGATCTGTTTTTGATTTAGATGCTAGCCAACAAAGAAGCATCTGAAATCTTGAGAATTTTTTGCAGATCACAGTCATAAAACCTAAGCCAATCTTTGTTTAAAAAAATAAAGCAAAACAAAAACCTCCTACATCTGTTTTGACAACCTGCATGCCAGTTCCACTATGGGATTCTGAAATACCAATGATGTTAAGTCTTGCTGCCCTCCTCCCCAAATAAAAATAAGAGAAAGCTGGGACTAGAGTGGAAGCAGGTTCTAGAACAGGTGGTTCCTGAGACTTTAAACTTGTCTAGTGTTTTGATGAGAAAATCTGAAATCAAGAAACATTTAGAAATGCTTTGAAGTACAAAACAATGAGGTAAACATGAAGAAAAGCATTTTTCAAGTAGTCTTTCGATACTTATGCAAGTAACACATGAATAAACCTCCCTGAAGCGATTGGACATGATATCAAAATACCCTGCCTGCTTAAAATGTAAAAAAGCATGTATTTATGAAATTTATTTTGACATACAGACTTACAGAAGTAAACAAATAACTGCTCGAGAGAGCTACAAACTCAGCAGGGAGCTACTAACAGGAAGAACAGAGTATTAGCGTGTTAAATGTACTCTATGCTTCTTATCTGCTGTTGGTCAAAACTAATGTTTCATTTAATGAATGAGTCTTGTGAGAAAATCTTGGGTCAGTTCAGTTCTGCTCCTCCCCTGTGGCTTGTTATAGCTATAGCTTTTGCTCTTTTGTTAGAGGTCTTTAATTTGTTATTTGGTGTTGAGAAGTGTTTTTTTGGAGCATGTTCGTAAGTGTGTTGAGCAGATGTTTTGCGAGTCCTTATGAATGAGGCAGCCCTTGCTCTACATGCACCAGAAGCAAATGCAGCTGTGCAACTTGTGTATGTAAGATGAGCTGCAGCAGGAAGAAAAGCCAAAGGAGGGCTGCAGGTATGAAAACTGCTCTTTTGGTCAGAGTGACTGCTTTTGATGCCTGGTCAGAGTTGCACTGTGAGCTCGTCTGAAACACTCAGTGACTTCTCTTTGAAAAATGAGCGAGAATTGATTGTAGTGACACAAAATATACCTAAATGGGCTTACTTACCATTATATGGACAGGTATTTCTTGGCTCCTCCAAATAAATTATCACTAAAAAGTTCCTTTTCAGTCTTGAAACCATAAGGTTTCACATAGGGTTACAGATGTCAGGCCTGAGAGAAACCAGTAATGAGTGGCATTAGTTGCCAATGTTGTTAGACACTGAAATAATGTTAGAAATCTATTGCTTCACTCTCTGTGGTGAAGTTTTTGCTTTTCTGGCCTTGGACAGGATATACTTGGATATTTCTTGGATATACCATGGAATTAAGTCYAGAAGAGCCTCGAGGTCATGCAAATCCCTCTACAAAAAATGAAGCTAAATACTGTATTTCCTTTAAGCATTCCTACAGGACTCAAGCAACAGTAATGCCCCCCTTCCTTGGCTCTTTGAGATGATTCCATCTTATATCCCAGAAACGGTCATGGCAAATGAAAGAGACTTAGGTGCATTGTGTGTTCTTTTCATTACTGTTTTCCTGCAGGTGATTTTAATAGGCAGCTGATGGGTCAGATGGTGCAGATGAATCAAATACTGGGAGATGTGAAAGACCTTCTCAGACAACAGGTACTGTATAAGGACTTCACATGAAATCTCTAAGTTTGTGACTTTTAATAGGGTTAGGGCAGAATTCATGTAAGCAATGAAGAGTAAGTGTGCAGAATTCATTGCCCCAGAGGCATGACACAGTGGAGAAAAAGTAACTGTGTAGGTCCTGTGTGTGCTGTGAAGGTTCACTGAATGTGGCAGTGCATGTGACTTGCATGTTAAGATCCAGAAAACCTGGTGGTTTAGGTGGAGAAGAACTACAGCGGCTGCCTTAGCCCATTACTAGACAGAGGTAGGTCTGTTGCACAGAACTGAAATTGAATTTGTTCTGGTTGTTGGTGAGTCTCAGAGCTGGATTTGCCAGCACATGACTTTAGTTAAGCATGTCAATTAAAGGTTCTGTTGATGATGAAGGATGAAGTGAATTATGACTATTATCACTGAACTTAGTTTTATGGAGTATGAGGCRTATCTCATTTCAAGATGTAGTACTTATGTTGCATGATTTGAGTAGCGTCTTGGGGAGAAGATAATAGTTCTTCTGGCAACCAGGTGCAAACTGGAGCTGCCTGTATCCAAATAATATGTATTTTCTATATCCTGAAGGTCAAGGAAACAACTTTTCTGAGAAATACCATAGCTGAGTGCCAAGCATGTGGTGAGTATTCCTGTATTGCCTGTAAAAAGGCAACCAGATGAGATTTCAGTTACGTTAAAACTAAATCTAATTACATCAGATTTATTTGGTTTCTGGAGTACTTTAAAAAAAATAACGTATTCTACGTTTATTTGACACATATTTAAAATAGATTTCCACTAGGGAAAAAAGCTTTCAATTTCTATAACCCTGACAATCACCTACTGAGGGATAAAACCCTCTAAACCAAGATCCCATGGATTTCACCTGAAAATAGTCTGATTCTGAGTAGATAGTCACTGGTAAGTGAACAGTAAGATCCAAAASAAACAGTGGCCATCTTTTGGCTAAATAGAAGGAAATAAATGCCTTCCTGAACGCCACTGCATGACCCGCCTACAGAACTGGCAATCAAAATATGTGTACATTGGCTATGGAAACCAAAGCTGTTCCTTCCTGGGATGGCATTGAAAACCTAAACTTATTAGGCCTTTTAGTTAGTCACTTCTCCCAAACTATCAGCCTCATCAAAATACTTTAACTCARTTGACCTCTAGCCATGTTAAACTCACTGTGCAAGTGCCGAAGAAAATGTCTTTGAATTGTGCAAAGATGTATCCCATACGTTGGTACCGAGGTTCAGCACCAGCCAGAGTCTCTGGAAATGTTGCTTTTCCCTGGTGCTGGCCTCTGCACATCTGAACCCGCATACTGCATGTCCTGCTGTGCATCCCAGCTGCTGCTGCTTTGTTCCTCTTAGTTGTAGGTGGTCAGATTTTGCTCCTGTGAAATCACGGCACTGTTTGAACATGAAGGGGTAATGTTGCCGATTTAGCCTGAGAAGCAGCTTGTACCATGAAACTTCCGTTCTTGGGAATCTTTTTGRCCTTCCAAGTTTCACTCCCCTGCCCAGCAGCAGGTCTGTGCTGGGACAAACCTGGCAGGAGAGCTCCCATGGGTAGTCAAGAGCAGCATGCAGACCTAACRAAATAGGCTTAATTTCCACTGTCTGGAGGCTTGGCAAGCTGTAGGGCCATTCCCAGCATGAAGTCTCATCAGCCCCAGCACAGCTGGTACCTCCTGCAGCCTCACTGTGCAAGGCAGAAACACAAAACCCTGCTGAGCAGCWCTGCAGAGATCTTTGCAGAGTGCTTGCCAACTGAAAGCAATGATAGACGTTTCTTTTAATCACTAAAATGGCTCTTCTTTCTGTGTTAAAGGTTTGGGAGCTGTGAATTTTCCAACTCCTCCTCCTAGGCGCCCTAAACCCAAATGTGAAGCCAATTCCTGCTTCAGAGGGGTCAGGTGCACAGAGACAACCGAGGGTTTCCAGTGCGGCCCCTGCCCTGAAGGGCTCACAGGGAATGGAGTTACGTGCTCAGATATTGATGAGGTAAAACAGTGACTTTCACAGAACTAAACAAAAAAAAAGAAAAGATTAAAAACAGCTGGTTTCTTACATAGCAGTGGGTTGCTAGTGCTTCATCTCTTCAGCATTGCTGACTGCTTGCACAGGGAATATTCTGACTTGATCCCATCCCCCTATTTTGCTGTTGCTGTAACTTTGTGGAAGTTACATGGGTGAAAACTTGGGATACTCTGGTGAATAGAGAAGTTACTTAAAGCAATTTAATGCTTTTAGGAGTTTAAAGAGCATCTTCTGTTAAGGGCTGACCTGAGGAAGCCCTTCCTGTCGACTGGGGAGTTGTTTCTTTAAAGTGTAGTGCTCCTGAAACAGTYGTGGAGACCAGTCCTCTGTTCACCCTTAGGGCTGCCATGATTTTGGCTTGACCTTAAAGGTCTATGACAAAAAGTGAACATTTAATGTTATGCTTCCTTTTGTTTCTTTGTGGTTATAATGAAAACTAGAAAGGTTGACTTAAGTCTTTTTTTTCATGTGCTATATGTTAGAAATTCAGAGTTTGTTTGTATTGAGGACGCTATATCGTGAATTATTAATTGAAATAAGTGATGTCTGCTCAGAACACTTAACACAAAAACAGAACAGTCTACCACTTCGCCACACTTCCTGTATGATGATTTTGCCATTATCCTTTACTGATTTTTTTTTCCTTTTTTTTTTTCTTGGGGCGGGGTGGAGAAACAGGAGGGATAGATTGCTAATTGGGCTTGTGGATAACCCGGTACTATCAGAGTACTAAGCAACGGACGTAAAACAGCAAAGCGCTTCCTCTTTCACCTTCCAAGCCAGGAAGAGATGTGCTTTGACTGCTGATTTGCTTTACATGCTCCTCTAGGCTATCAGCAGAGGGGTATGACRTGTCCAACCTGTATCTGTTGGTAGAAGATGTGGGGGGGAGAACCTGGGTTGAGTGTTGTAGCTTCTTGAGAYGTAGGCGATGTCTTTTATTTTGCCTTGCATGGCATGAACTGTGCCTGCTGCAACAGAAAGTGCCAAACCTGGAGGTGAGGACCTGAAAGATGGATGCGGGAGGCGAAGCTGAGGCAGTTGTGGTGCAAATGTGCTGCAAACAGACAGCCGTGGTGCATGGCTTGCGCCTGCTAAGGTAGAAGTCAGCTGTGTGGAGAGGTATTGCCATCTCCAGAGCCAGGTTTGTGTGGAGAGGTATTGCCATCTCCAGAGCCAGGTTTGTGCTGGGGCAGAGCATGGTAATAATCTCCTCCTTGCCATTTTCAGAGTGGGAGCAGCTCTACCCATGGTAGCGCTGCGACAAAGCAAACCGAGCCTGATAGTAGCACGACGGTAATTTTAGGTTGCTCTGAGCAGCCAGGCTCTGCCACTAGAGATGTGTGTGTTTCACGTTCCTACCACTGCTCCAGGTGGCAGAGCTGAGCTGGTGTTCAAAACAGCAAGGAAGTTGTGCCAAAATTACATCACGGAGATAGTCCTGCTTATGTGAGTTCTCAGTCTCTACGTAGACGATGCTACTGGTGCCGTTGGCTTCCCCAGAAAATGTATGCTTTATCATTTGGATTCACACTTATGGTCYCTCAAGGAGGGGGGAGAGATGATAAATGGTGATAGATCTTCATCGCCTAATAAGCTGCACTGTGTCATATTCTCTATTTTCCCTACTCAGCTAAGATGGTAATAAGAAAAATAGTATCTTTTTGAAAGCTTTTGCGTAGTCTTTTCTAGAATAACAGCTTTCTTCTGAGTGAGCTTCCTATAATTTCAGGAAATAACAAAGAACATTTCTTCCTAAAACCTGGACATTTACATAGCAGTTCATATGCAAATTCTAGTGAAGAGAAATCTAGAAGTTTCTGCACTGAGAGCTGCCATCAGTCTTTCTGAGACTATTAACACCTCTGCAACAAGCTCCTGTGCTCATGACTAGTTTTAAGACATTATTTTAACATGCTGATGCCATGTATATTCTGTGCTTTGGCTCTGCTGTATTTATGGTGTAATTTGACTGCCCTCCACTGGCTACAACAAAATTCACGTTAAATAATTTGCTATCAGGGACAAAATGTCTGTCTTAGCTTTTGTATTTGCCATATGCTAGCTTTAGCTATCCTTCTATCTTTACATCAAACACACTTTGATATCAAACACTTTTTTTTTCTGCTCTGTTAAAATTGTGTGTGGTTATTAGTCTGTAACAGTTCTCCAAAAATGATCGCTAAAGGACGGATGCAAACTATGGATAGTATAGAATCATGTATTTTATACATCCATACAAGTTGCATGTTTGAGACTGTACATGGATGTTCCTGGCTTGTTCTCCTATTGTTTTATGGATGCTTTTCTGCTAGTGATGGAGGCAAAAACAAGTATTAAAAAATGCGTATTTTAAAAACTTTCATATTTCTTTCTTAAATTTCTTGCTTTTTGCTGCCTTTGAATTTTACATAGCATGATAACATGCTGGTGTTTTTAGTAGTGTTACAAATATTACCAAGTGGCTGGTGCTATTTGAGAGGCAGCAATGCAGGATGTGGTTGCCCACGGCTCCCCAGAAGGCCACTGAAATGGGCGACAACCATTCTGTGAAACCACATTAGGCAATGAAGTGAGCAGCATCTTCAGTCCAAGGGTGGTGGTATGGATACGTGGTATTTTGGGAGAAGTGCTGAAGGCTGTCTGTGGCCCTCTGGCTTTGAAAGGTGTGAATGCTACAGGCACATCCCTGTTTRTCTGGCTTGTATTTGGGATACTTCTATTTACAGTATTTGCTCAGATACAAATGAGGGAAATGTGCTGCTACTCCTTCTGAGTGGACAAAACGAAATGACAGGATCATGTTTTGGGCTGCAGTTATGTTGTTTTCAGACATTGTGGTCCTGCCCCTTACAGGGGGATGCTCAATCTCAGCGAAAGCTGAACCTGCCCAACAAAAGGAAGGATGGGGAGCAGAGCTTGGGGTACTGCTACAGACTGTAATGCAAGGTTATAAGCGTCAATTAAATTTCAGAGATAGCTAAAGATCGATGGGGTCAGATAAGCCTGAGACTTTTATCTGCAAGCCAGCTCTGAACAGAGGATGCAGACATTTGCATGTAGCATTGCCTAARCAAATTCCTGAGAGTTCTGTGTGTATGGTCAGTAGCTGGGTGCAACACGTGCTCCGTTCATTTCTTATCCTTGCAGTGCCGTTACAATCCTTGCTTCCCTGGAGTGCGTTGTGTGAACACTGCTCCAGGTTTCCGATGCGAGACCTGTCCCCCAGGATATACAGGACAAACAGTACAAGGGATAGGACTCAGCTACGCCAAGAACAATAAGCAGGTGAGTGGCAGCATCCTTGCAGCAATCTCCAGTGCGAGGGGCTAGTTTTTAATCAATATATATATCATCAGTATATCAATTTATTTGTATTTCGGTCATTACATAATTGCCCTATGTAATTAGGCAGAGCTTAGAGTGTTACTGCTCTAACTGATCRTTGTGTTTGCTTGGCTTTAATGAGAGTATTAACTGTCTAATAAGATTAGGATGGAGACAGGAAAAAATGTCAGTTTCTACATAGGCGCAACAATTTTAAAGAGAGGCTTTGTTGATTGCTATAAACTCATTCAGACCTAGGAAGAGGAAGGATTTAATAGAAAAGGTCTGTTTTACTACAGTCTTTAAGAACTTTCCTGTACAGCTCTGCAGTGGGGACATAGTTCTCTTTTCAACTTTTATGAGTGAACCAGAAGCCCATCTGAAATTTGACATTTTGACACTGTATCACAAAATGTCTCTTCAAGGTTGACTTGCGTGTCTGGAGAACCATCTAAAAATTATGTCTATGGGGTGTATCTGTGCCATTCTTAGAGCAGTTTCAGGAGAGGCTATGACTCTTTTTGAATTTAAATGTTGGTGGCTTTTTTCAGACTTAGATCCAAGTTGACTTATTTTTTATTTTAAGTTGTTTTATTTTATTGCTAGATCTGCTTAGACATCGATGAATGTCAAAGTGGTGGAGATGGACTCTGTGTTCCAAATTCCCATTGTGTAAACACTTTGGTAAGCACCTTTTCGTTTGTAGCATTAACAAATTCATTGTTTTAAAATTCTGTGAGACTAGGATTGTATTTGTTGCTCTGATTCAAGAGCTGAATAATGTAGTCTGTTTGTTGGCTCAATCTAAAGAATCACCTTTTCATGAATAATAGTAAAATAGTCCATACTTAATTGGTTCTTTACATGTACACCTGAGCTGCATCCTTATTTCTTTCCCGGAAGAACAGCAACAATTTTCTGTTTATCTTCCAGTTATGTGCATTACCCTCTAGTTATGTGTGTTTATGAGCATGTTATGGGAAGGAACCACCTTTGGAATATTTTTCTTTACTTTCACATATCTCTACCCGCCTAGGAATTACTGCAGCAAGATGATCCTATGGGTGCCCTTTTTGTAGGAGTAATATCTTCACTTCATTAGGTTATCTGGTATATACAGTACCAGGTATCTCCCTATATAGTACAGAGAGCAGGAGAGCTACATTTGGTACAACACATTTAATATCTGTAGACCTGGGAGATAATCCAGGAGAAGGAGCATTGCAGAACTAAAAATGGGGGGTTAAAAGATGTTATGGGTAACTGAGCACTGGAACAGGTTGCCTGGAGAAGTTACAGAGTCTTCTCTGCAGATAATTCAAAATCCATCTGGACGCAACCCTGTGCAGCATGCTTTAGGTGACCTTGCTCAAGCAGGTGGTTGGACTAGCTGATCTCCAGAGGTGCCTTCCAATCTCAACCATTCTGTGATTCTGTGATACAGTCCTACAGAAGGGGCATATGACCATTTTAATGCTATGGAGGAAATTTGACCTTTTACTTATCCCACTGTCAAATACTGTTCTGCTGCAGTAGCCTGCTGGCTGCGTAATGCAGGCTCTGTTCATAACAGGAAAAAGCATAAAAACAATCTACAGGTGTAAAGATGGTACTTTCTGCAGCTGGGTGTCATGGAGGCCACCAGTGACATTCCAGGTGGTGTGTTTTCCTTGTGCATGGGCTCATCTTGCTAGGGACTGCTTTCACTGCTCACTGTATTTCTCTTTTTTTGGTACCAGGAACATTTCTCTCCCATGTTGTACCTATTGAAAGACTAGTCCTCTTCTGAAGGCTGGTGGTCCCTGTTTTAGCAGGGGAATGGGAAGCCTGCTCGCTGTCAAAACAGAGCAGCATGTTTTTTTTTCTTTGCTCTTGTCTTCCTTAAAACTGTTGGATCAGGAGATGCTGCCTTAAAGGCTATTTTATTGCATAGAAGAGAATATATTGAGCAAGCTCAGCACACTTCAGAAGATTTTAGCCTGGCTTCAGTTAGGAGAAAGTGCACAGACCATTAGGTTTTATGTCGGCCATGCCATTGGGATGGTCCAGTGATCATTTTTCTATTCAATCACCTGTATACCTTCAGTTTTGGACTGAAAGTATACAGTCAACATAGAGTTTAAATTTGGAACAAAGCTAAGAAGGCAGGACAAAAATAATGCACAGTTGGTAGTATGTGTCTCTCTCTGGCATGGAGAACTGGGACAGTCTGATGGTTCATCCAACAGGCTTTGTATGGGATGAGCAAAGTGGTCTGAAGCACCCTGTTTCACAAAGGGTGGTGCATGAGTTTGTCAGAGATCTGTCTGTTTCTGTACTTTGACATATCAAAATAATCAATTGCTGTAAGAAAAAAAAAAGATTGTTTTCAATTAACTTTTATGTCATAGATTACAAATCTACAGATATGTGAGACAGAGACAGAAACACATTAAATACCTAAATGAGACCCATTTTTATCAGCATTTATCTGCTTATATTGCATATAGTGGTTGTTGCAGCATAAACTGGGATTTCTTGGCTTGGCTTCTTTTGGTTTTCTTGTGTGAGAAGTGCTCAAAWACAGTTCATGAAGATCTACCCATGTTTCTGGGTAAACCAATGCAAAAGGCTGTGTCGACATTCTTACTGCCATTTCAGTAAGGATAACCATATCTTTGACTCTTGAATTCCTTTCCAAGATTTAGCTCRAATTGACCTAAAAACATTTAAGGTAAAATGAAATAAACAGGGCAGATATGGTGAACTTCCTTGTCTTATTCCATTCTTTCACTCAGTCCGTAGCTGAGTTAAGGTACTGGTGAAATCTGTTTTACACTGTGATAAGAGCACCCACACAGGTTTGCTTGTCTGGCTAAGCCGATCTGATTAAGCAGGTGCTGCTGCTAAGTTTACACAAAGTTTTGGCACCTTGTCTCAGCAGGCATGAGTTGAGCATGTTTTCCAGCACATGACGTGGGAGCAAAACCTGAATGTTATGTAGAAAGAAAAGCGTGCTCACAGTGCAAGAGGCCTCAGTGGATGAAAGATTGTACTTGCACAGTGTAAGCAGTATGGCATGAATCTCACTGACACATTTGTTTAAAAAAAGAAATCCAGTTAAAAGACTCGCTAGTAACTTTTTGTTCCTACAGGGCTCTTACCAGTGTGGGCAATGCAAATCAGGATATACAGGAGACCAAACCAGGGGATGCCAGGCTGTGAGGAGCTGCAGAAGTCGAGCCCTCAATCCGTGCAGTGTCCATGCCCGGTGTATTGAGGAGAGGCGAGGCGAGGTCACGTGTATTGTAAGTAGGTGAACACGTGCATGCGTTCACAGTGAGAGCCAACCTTTCTGATGCTAGAACTGAGTGACTCTTTGTGGCAATCAATACTTTTTTATCAATACTTTTTTTTTAACTGAATTATGGCACACAGCCGTACTCATATGCCRTGTTTACTGTGTGGGCTGCTAGTGTCTGTGTTAACTAGATTTTTTTGTGAAGGGGTTTTTAGCCCCTTCTGCAGTTTCCTCAGATAGGACTCTCAAGTGTTACTGCATGGAGAATGTCACATGAGCAAATTTCTCTCCTGACRTGCTGCTGTGCAGAGCGCATTTAACTACATAGCTGTGATCAGGGATGCAGTCTGCATACCCACAGTGCTCGCATTGCCTGCTGGTACAAATGATTCCTTCCCCCCCACCCCCAAGTGAGACCAGAGATTCCTAGCACAGGTGGCTGTACTGTGCTTTGCAGCCCTAGGAGCAGGTGAGCACAAAGGGCGTGTGAATTCTCATTGTAAGAGTCTGACTGAAGTACGTTCCTTAGTTTTTCCAGCTTGCAAGGGGAAACGAGACTAACATTGTGTCCTAAGCTTGGCTACAGTATATGCTTTTGCTAGCACTTGCTTTGGTCTCATTTTTAAGAGCATCTACTTCAAAGACTAAGAAATTAGGATATTTTAAGTTCATGCTGTAATGGGAGCGTGTCTAGATACTCATATTAGGTAAGTCCTCATATGGAGGAGAGATCTGGATTTGTAGTTCTATGCGTGTGTTCAACTACAACAGAACAATACAAATTAAGCATGTGAGTGAAACAATAGTAATTTAATTTGCTGGCAGAAGCTTGCAGATGCCCTTGTGTTGCTGATGCAAACTCAGTAGCTGTTAACAGTTTTCTCTTAAAGCTTCCCCTAGTCACAGATATATTCTTGTGATACTGATGCACAGTCATGCCATCCAACTATGGTGCTAGGTTCATCTGCCTAAGTCCTCTTTTTTCTCTGCTTTCCCCACTGATGTATGAGGAGCTAAATTGCCTCCTGACAAGCACCTAAAAGAAAACTGTAGCCCTCACTGAAATTTTTAGGTGTTGCAGGCACACAGTCCATTTAAAATAGGTCTTGGGCTCTTTTTAGATGAGCCTAGGTACAGAAATCTTGAAATAAATTTTTTCTTTCCTCACTGAGAGATACTAAGGCATACTTTGCTGTACTTCAACATCTGTTAGTACCTTTTGCGTATTACTGCTTTTCAAGACTGATATGGAGTTTCCCTCTTGAGGTGACTCATTAACCTTGCCGTAGTACTAGTATGGTGTTTTATTGTTAGTGTGGCATCGGCTGGGCTGGTGATGGTTATGTTTGTGGAAAAGATGTCGACATTGATGGCTACCCTAACGAAGAACTCTCATGCTCTGCTGAAAACTGCAGAAAGGTAAGAAGTTCTTTCTTCTTCCCTCCTTCATGCTCTGTTATTGTAGGATTAAGAATAGAAGAAACCTGACAAGATGCATTCTTTTTTTTTTTTCAAGTTACTGAATTCTTCTGGATAAATTGTATTTTATTTGATTAACTATTTAATGAAAACAATAATGGAAAAAGTAATTCAAACCATGATAGCATTCAGTTAACCCATAAATTACAGACTTTTCTCCCCTCCCTCTCCCCCCTCCCTCTTTCCCTCTTTCTCTCCCCCTCTCTGTTCTGTTTTGTTATGTTTGTTTTATCCAGGACAATTGCAGATTTGTCCCAAACTCTGGACAAGAAGATGCTGATGGTGATGGGATTGGAGATGCCTGTGATGAAGATGCAGATGGAGATGGCATTCCCAACGAGCAGGTGCTGCATAAATCTGAGTGTTTATCTCGGGGGCCAGGGCTCTGTATAAGCAGAAGGATCTCGTGTTATTGCAGTAGGCAGTGATTTCAAAATTTGGTGTACTGTCATTTRCCAATGATTATCCCATGTGTGTTACTGTCAGTATCTCTCTAAATCCTGTCTTTTATATAAGGCTAACATAAAGACCTAAAAAAAAGAAAAAAAGTCTGCCTCACCAGCCTTAAGTCCCACCTGTTAATGCTCCATTATTTATATTTTAGCATTTAATTTTATTTTCTCAATGACAGCATTTCTGTAGAATGCACCCATTCTACAGAACATAGTCTTGTGCTTTTCTTTAACGCAGTCATGTGCTCTTTCACACTCTCCCATAACTTGTTTTTTAAGAACATAAGTTAGTGTGCTTTTTGTTTAAAGAACAGAGTGACYGGACAGCATGCTGTGTGAGGAATGCAAAGCCTGCTGAAATTAGTGGGTGTCTTGACAATAACTTCAAGAGCTTTGGATCAGGTTCTCAAAGAGAAAGAACTTTCCATGTGAGGATACAACTCTAGAATATACTGGAGCATAAACTCAGACTATAAAAACTCTTTTGCTTTTGCTCCTGACTGTTACTCCACACTAAGATATTTGTGTGGTGTTGCTTAACGCAATTCCAAGGAAGAGAAGAAGGATGCTCTGTTTAGAGTTCAAATGTCTATTTGGTGCTAGGGCAGACTAGCAGTCACAGAAAGTCTATTCTGGAGTATTTTGCTGCAGAGACAAAAATTCTGGCAGCTTGGAGCAATGGGCTGTATTAATGTTGCATAAGGAAAGATGTTAAATGCTCCTTCACCTGTGACTCTGCAAATCCTTTGCAATCAATTAACTGTTGTAAACTGTTGCTAGTTGTGGCTGTGTTTTGCCTCTTGCTGCATGTGTGTGGCAGGATGAGGACACGGGTGTGCTGAGTCAGGGAGGCACATTTACACCACTTTAAAATCGGTCCCCCCTTCGTGCCTCATGGTGGTCCTGGAGAGTCAATAGCATCTTAGGTGGCAAAAGAACAGGATTTGGGCCTTTTTGCATCAAGAAACGTAATTTTTTCGAGTGTTTCAGCTTTGGTTCAAGTCTCTACCAGAAGGGGGCAAACACCTTTCAGCAAGAGCACCTCAAGGACCAGTCAGGGCCTCTGAACTGCAGCCCTTGAGACAGACTACGGGAGTCAGGGCTTCCGAACAGGTTACTTACGTGGGTCTATCTGAAGTGAGAACCAGAAAACAAAGTTATAAATAAAGCCTTGTGATACTGCATGTTTGCATCCTGTGATGTGGTTGAAAACAGGTATTTGAGAGAACCACTGAAATCTGGTCCAGAGCTAATACTCATAAAATGTCAAACTACTTGGAAGTTGCTGCTGCTTTTTCCTGAAAATAGAGATAAATACAAGGCTTTTATAAATCCACTAAAGTAGAAATGAAGGATTCAGAGCCCAGCTCATACCTTTCTTCGGTCTTTGTCGCTTGCAGGATAACTGTGTCTTAGCTCCCAATGTTAACCAGAGAAATAGTGACCAAGATATCTTTGGAGATGCTTGCGACAATTGTCGCAGTGTGCTGAATAATGACCAGCGGGACACTGATGGTGATGGGAAAGGAGATGCTTGTGACGATGACATGGATGGAGATGGTTGGTATTTCTTCACTTACAGCTTCTGTGATGTTTCTGAAACTTGCCCATACTGTGCTGTGAGTTAGGAAGATTTCACCAGCTGCTAAGTGTCATGCAGCACATTCCCTTTCTGCATGAGACTTCTGGTTGGAGTCATCACATTTAGATTATTATATATCTTTTAGCTTCCTATTATGTATCTTTTAGCCTCCATCTGAAGCACCATACACTTTATAATTTATACATGAAACACCGCTCAGCATATCTGTTAAGGGCATTGGTCATTCAGGAATTTCTTAAAGGCTCAAACATGTCGTAGAGTGTTTGAGTGCCCCAGCTGCTGCCTGTCCCAAATGCCCAAGAGCTACATAGTGTGTTATTTTCATTGCTGGAGGATGTTTAAAAGAAGTCATAAAATCACAACCCTTCAGATGTAATAATGAAGAGGAAGTGTCCCATCCTGCAAATTATGACACAAAGAACAGGCTAGAATAAAGTGTGCATAATTAATAAAGTGTGCGTAATTAATGAGGTGTATGTTGTAGGGCTGAACAGGATAACTGTTCTTCAGTAAGATGCTTCTATTAATGAATAGACTAAAAAAAGGTTTGCTGTACAGGCTTACAGTGTCATTGCAGGATAAAGCAGTAACAGAAAAGGACTAGCATCTTAACAGTTCTTTATGTTGTACAGTGACGAATATAGGAAATCATTTTTAACTAACATCCAATCCACTTTTTCATAGGTATTAAGAACCTTTTGGATAATTGTCAGAGGATCCCCAACGCAGACCAGGAGGACAAGGATAATGATGGTGTTGGTGATGCCTGTGACAGCTGCCCTACTGTCAGCAACCCAAACCAGGTTAGCAGGCAGAAGAAAAAAATATCCTCATTTAGTGAGAGGAGTTATTGAGATCCAAAAAGATGCAAGAGAGCAAGGCAGGCAGTGCAGCCACAGTGCTCATCTTTTGACAGTGGGTATTTAGGAAGATTCTTTCCTAAGGACCAAATCCTGATGTCATTATTTAGCAAAACTTCTCCTGTTCCTAGGTGAGACATGAGGGAGAGTTTTAGTATGTTTGAAACTCTGATTAAAACCTTTGTAAGTAACAAAAAATGTGGGACGCTTACTTACAGAAACACGGTAGATTTTTAAAGCCCCTTGAGAAATGAGCCTCAGTGAGAAATGAGAGGCACTTTTTTCCAGTAGTGGAGGCAACACTCGTTTCTTCRCCTTGCTTGAACCACTCTAATCTAGATTAATCCTGTTTATTGCTAATCTATTTTTTATTTAATAAAATTGACTTTTTGGTTAGACAGATGATGTAAACAAGAGGATATGTTTTCAAAACAGAATGTTTTTTCATGCTTTATTTTAATTGCATTTGATTTGTTTTAGTAGTGCCATTTTAACAGATGTCTCAGCAGCTGGTGCTGGAATTTTCTGTGTTTTCTTTTGCAGTCRGATGTTGACAACGACCTGGTTGGAGATTCCTGTGATACCAATCAGGACAGGTATGCTGGGTCACAGCTCGTAACAGCTTCAGGGAGGTGGGAGAAGCTAGTCTTGGACTGAACACGCTGCTGATTCCTGGAGAGGTCTGCTTCCTCAGACTAGGCTGGATTTAATGTCAGTACCTCCTGATAGATTTATTAGTTCAAAAATAATGTTATCATTTATAAGCCTTGTTGATTCACTTCCCCATGGCAGTAAAGTAACGGAGCTTTCGCCTGTATCCCCACATTTGTAAACTTCCTGTGAGTCCCTATCTAGCTATAAAACTGGGCAGCAGCTTCTTAGTAAGGTAATGCTTTTTTGTAAGCAGTTAAGTCTGTGAGTTTTCTGAAAAGATCTTTGTGTTTCAGAAACAGAATTTTATTATCAAACACATGTGAAAACACACCCCTTTGCTTAAGCACAGCAAGAGGGGCAAGGCTCCTCTCTGGCTTTTGCCTGCCCCGCGTGTTTGGGGGAGCGCATCCCGTGACAAGCTGACTAATGCCGAGCTAGAATCAGCTTCCACCCAACTGGTTTTAGGGGTGGCAGGTCTTCTGTCATGCTCCTCACTCGAAGCAGAGGAAAGAGAAATGATAAATCCTGCACTGACACCGAGTTTCAGCAGCTGCAGATGTTCGCATGGTTTCAGGCCGTTGGCAGTGCCAGGGAGCCTGCTTCCCTCCCCTTCRTGCCCTTGCCACCACCCTCAGTGTTTGGCAGCTGTTTTGCTGTTAGGTGGACATGGCCTTGTTTCTTCCCCTTTAAAAAAGGATGTGTTTTCCTTTTCCCTCAGAGTAACTGACATGCATGGTAGAAGCACTGCAGCCCTCCCTGAAGTTAGCCTTGGTGTATGTGCCTGCTCCTCGCTGCATTTTACCTCGGCAGCAACTTGCTAGGTTAGCTGCCATGAACCAAAACTAAAGCACCTTCCTTAAGCAGGAAGGATAGGCTGGCATATCCTTAATCTGCCTGCACATCATGCTTGCTCTGCCTGTGCTAGGCGAAATGCTCCTGAGGGCAAACACACTTGGTAGTGGCTAAAACTCTTTTGTTTGTTGTGCGTGTATGAAACACCTGACTTCAGGCTATAGCCATAGCTCTTGACGTGATCTCTCGGCACAGGTCTGAAACAGAGAAGTGCCTCTGCACCTCTCCTGGGGAATCAAATTCAGTAAGGCTGGTACACCCAGAATCCAAGAAATGCAACAATAGTACCATGGCTCCTAGTTTTTTTTTTTTTTTTCTTTTTTTAAACCTTAGATCAACAAGTTATTTTTTTTAATTACTTTTTTTTTCCCTCACACACATGCACTTAACCACGGGATGAAGAAACAGTGTAGCTGCCCTTCCCTTCCTACACTCTCTTCTGCAGTCAGCGTTCATGTTCCCTATGACTCCTGGCTGTAAGCTGCTGAGACAAGCTGCGTGGGGTTGGGGGATGCTGCAGGATTTATCCTCATCTCTGAGGCTTGTCACCCAAGCCTGGTGACGGACTGCTAGGTTGCCCCTGTTGCGTTTCCAGCTCAGGCACTTGTGTGCTTTCTCATCCAGAAGCAGGAACTGATGGTGTGTGGTTCTCTTTGTGTCTGTACTTGCAGCGATGGCGATGGGCACCAGGACAGCACAGACAACTGCCCCACCATCATTAACAGCTCCCAGCTGGACACGGATAAGGACGGGTTGGGTGATGAATGTGATGATGATGATGACAACGATGGCATTCCTGACCTCTTGCCCCCAGGCCCTGACAACTGCAGGCTGGTCCCCAACCCAGGGCAGGAAGATGATAATGGTAAGCAGGGTCTTTGGGAGCCATTTTGGTGCTTACGTCCCATGTCCTTCCCCAGGTGTTACACAAACACCATCACGTGCAGACACCACGTGTGTGGTATGCTCTCCCATGGCATCTGTCCTGGGAAGGACACCAGGAAGCACATGGATCCTTTTGGCTGAGGCAAAGGTCTTCGGGGTCCCCTGCTCGAGGTCCCCTTCCTGGGCACTGCAGGCAGTGGGGCTGAGACTCGCCTGCTGCTTAGACACCTCAGTCCAGTGGCTAAGCTTCATGTGGCTTCTTGCTGCTCCACAAATCTGCTTTTGCTTCTCTGATGCATTCAGGTGATGGAGTTGGGGATGTCTGCGAGTCTGATTTTGACCAGGATACAGTAATCGATCGGATTGATGTATGCCCTGAGAACGCAGAGATCACCTTGACAGATTTTAGGGCCTATCAGACAGTGGTGCTGGACCCAGAGGGCGATGCGCAGATTGATCCCAACTGGGTGGTTCTGAACCAGGTAAAAAGACTTCTTGTCCTTCTTATCTGTCTAAGAAAAATAATTTGAAAACCACATTAATGCTGTCTCTACTGGACCTGTAGCCAACAAGTGAAAAAATGGAAACTCTCAGTCAACTGACTATTTTTACAGGAGCTATAATGAAGAAACTTTTTCGTAGCGTATGACAGCTTGATGCTGTATCACTAATGAACTAAAATAGTTGCAGGCAAGAAGACTCATTCTGGGTGGATTTCACAATTGCTTAGAGGGCAAACATGAGACCTTCATGTCACCCTATTGAAATGGCTCTGCAGCAAATGCAATCTCATGAGTAATTCCTAAAACTTGAAAGTCAGACCTGTTGTGTAGCAGAGCATCTGCTCCTAGTTGGAGACCAATAACTTTTATTTACATGAACACATTTTAGTCTTCAGGAGACTAATGTATTCTGAGTCACAAGGAATGGGAAATTCACTCCCATTGCCAAAGTCTCTGCCAAGCCAGCTAAGCTGTATATGCTTGCCTTAGCCCACTCCTTGCAGTCAATTTAATCACAAAGCCTGTAAATAAAATTGTATGTTAGGACTTAAGAAAACAACAAAAATCAACAAAAATTCTCTTTCTCGATTCTTTTCAGTTGCRTTGCCAATTTTGGCTAATTTCTGTGATTTCAGAAGACCTGAGGGAGGGAGGGAGAAGTATCAGAACACATCTGGCCTGTTCTGCAATGGGAAAAGAAAAATTCTTCCCAACTCTGTGCACACAAGCAGCTGAAGCATTAGGATTTGATTAAAGGTCTCATTTAAATTCAGAGCTACAAGTGTTATAGACATGTTGTGAACAAAAGGAGAGAGATGTTGGAGGTGCTAGTGGAAGGCCAGAAGAGGCTGCCCGGCGTAGCCAGCACAGTTCTTCACACACGCACAAGTCACTAACCACCTTGAATTTACCCTTACAGGGCATGGAAATTGTGCAGACTATGAACAGTGATCCTGGCCTTGCTGTTGGTATGTATCCTCTTCTGTGACTCAAGTTTTAAGCAGAAAAGCTTTTAGTACGTGGCCACATTTCTGCTGACTTAACTTGTGTGTATCTGCAGGTTACACCGCTTTTAATGGTGTTGACTTTGAAGGCACTTTTCACGTGAATACGGTGACAGATGATGATTATGCTGGCTTTATTTTTGGTTATCAAGACAGCTCTAGCTTTTACGTGGTAATGTGGAAACAGACTGAACAGACGTACTGGCAAGCCACTCCCTTCAGAGCTGTTGCCGAGCCCGGCATCCAGCTAAAGGTACTGGCGGGAGCCCCTAGCCAGGGACAAAGCGTCCTCCGCAGCCTGGCTACCTGTCGTGCCGCGCGTTGGCCTCGCTGGCTGATCTGCCGCAGGCCACCCACCGCTCTGTGTGTTGGCCCTGCTGCCTGTCTGGTTACTCTGCCATTGCACCCTGSTGTCAAACCAGCTCTGCAGTCCCATTTGTGGCACTGTGTTTTAAGGAACTTCATCTCCAGCTGGAGCTTTTAGTCCCTGCTCTGATTATGGCCTGCCTATAATTAGTCAAATTTAGACTCTGAATACAGCTTTAGAAGCACGGAGACAAACACATTAGGAGATTAAATTCAACCTGTTTATTAGAAGAGGTGTCGTATTGCCAAAGCTAGTCTCATTGGTGGGAAACCAATGCTCTCCCCCATGGACTGCTCAGGCAGCCTGCTTCTCTATGGTCTCAGCTATTCAGAGAAGAAATAAATTCAGTTGTTTTTCCAGGCAAACAGTGGCTGCAGTTAGGAAACAGCAGTTACTGGCTTGGGAACAAGAAGGAGGGTGCTTCAGCAGGCCTCGTCCCCACTACAAAAGGACTTGGAGCACCTGAAAGTGGCATCTCTCTGGTCAGTAGTGGAAAGCAATTGTATTTCTGCAGGCTGTGAAATCAAAGACAGGCCCTGGAGAGCACCTCCGCAATTCCCTCTGGCACACAGGGGACACCAATGATCAAGTCAGGCTGTTGTGGAAAGACCCCAGAAATGTAGGATGGAAAGACAAAGTCTCCTACCGCTGGTTTTTGCAGCACAGACCCCAAATAGGATATATCAGGTAAGACAGCCAAGGATAGAGAAGGTGAGTATTTATACACGTCTAACTAAACTATTGTTTCTCAACATGTAATTTAGATAACAATCTGAGAGTTTATAATATGTCAGAGCTTTTCAGTGATGAAGCATTATAATAGGTTAGACTTGTGAAATTCTGCCTGCAGTTCTTTTCCTAGGTAAGACAATTCCAAGCTAAGCCTGTTTAGCTGGGTGTTGTAACTGTGCCCTACACTAATAGCTAAACTCCCTCTTCTGGCTTTAATAATTTGCTTTTTCAAGCTACTACTGACCACTATAAAATGCAAAAAATAAACTGCAGTGGCATCATCAGCCCAGGTTTTGCAATCTCGTGAAGCTGCTTCACAAGCAGACATCTGCATGTGGCTGCAGTCTCTCTAGTTGCCCTAACTAACATACCCCCAAAACCAATAAAGGTGGCAATCAGCATTATGAAATCCTTCAAACTAAAGRCAATCAGGCCCAAAGTGGATCCCTGCCAGCACGCTGCCTGCATTGCACTGCAATCAGTTTACACTGGTTGCAGACCATAACATGTCTAGCGAAGCTCTTCTGATGCTTCAAGGAAGCCTAGGAAAAAATACACTTGAGCCAACCCCTCCCAGGAAATATGAAAGACAACAAACTTCATTCAGTACGCAGATGCTTTTGAGCTGCCTCAGCAATTGGGAAGTGAACTCAGGAACATAACAGGAAGTGCTTTTTTTTTTTTTTTTTTTTTTTTCCCACTTATTTATTTTATGAGGAAACGTGGGAGCTTTCTTTCCTTTCACCACCCCTTGTATTCTTGCATCTCAGACCAGCTCCTAACACAGTGGTGCTCTCATCCAAAATGAGGCCCTTCAGGCTCATCCTCCTGTACATCATTTACACAGTACTCCAGAGGCTGAGGACGGAGTGCAGTCGATACTGTGGTAGCTTAGTTGGCTCCAGCATGGTCCTGCTCAAGCCCTCAGTACAGAGCACTTGCTGGGAATTGGCAGCGTGCAACCATTTCCAGAGTTATTTGGGAATCTTCTGACAATTCTAACAGGATGCTAGATCATCAAAACTTCTCCTAAAATGTAAAATTAATTCTAGGAAAAATCTCAGTTAAGGAAGCAGCTTTAAGGCTCCAAACAGTTTGTTTGAAACTTTGTATACTATATATATATAAAAAAAAAGTTTAGCTTCAAACTGTGTGAGACAGGTTCCATCTGGTCATCTTCAGCTGATCTAATCTGATTCTGTCTTCCCCTCCATAATTATCAACTGTGGAAAATTTCAGCCTGACTGAGGACAGGAAGAAACAGTCCAAGGCTCTGGTGGGATGCATTTAAAGAACACCCCCTCCCAACGCCTTCCCAGCTCTTGCCAGAGTGCAGCGTTGTTCCAATTCCCAACCTGCAAAGGAGCTTACTTAACTGCTKTTTTTGCCCCTGTGCTAGGTGTGGGAGGACAGCATGTCCAAGGCTAGAATCAAAACAACTCATAAATATTACAGCCTCAGAAAAGACTTATGGGCCTTTCTGTTTGCTTTTTTTAAGGGCAAGATTTTATGAAGGCTCTGACCTAGTGGCAGACTCTGGTGTAACTATAGACACCACTATGCGTGGAGGACGGCTTGGAGTTTTCTGCTTTTCTCAGGAAAACATCATTTGGTCCAATCTGAAATATCGCTGCAATGGTAATATTTCTCTTATGTCATTTTTAGCTAGCAACTAGCAAGTGGCAGTTGAGAATTGGTATTGTGGCTGTTGGATTAAGCCATCTTGCATCCTTTCCTTTGCTTTTCATTTACAAGTTATTCACAGCTGTGAAATGCCTCCCCTGACTCCAGCAGTGCACTGCAGCTCAGCCAGACAGGAACTAACACCTCAGAGCTGCTCCTCCCAGAGCAGTCACTCTGCTACAGAGATTGTGCCAACTAAGTAGTATAGCTGTCATCAGAGAATTAGAAATATTATTTAAAAGCAACCAACCAAAAGCTAATGCTGTTGTGGGAGTTATATACGCACAATAAGCTGAGGACATCATGCATAAAGGATGCCCTGAGCACAAGATGAAACCAAATCTGGAGATCCAGTGGGATCAGTCACCAGGAGTCTGCACGACTTCTGTACTTGCTCGTTGCTCTCGCCTGTAGGAGGACAAGATCATAAGACACCCTTGACATAGGGGGAAATCCTCCTCAGACTCTGTGGAAACACACTGGTGCTCTCCAGTTGCAATAAGGTCCTCACAGTTTAGCCCTGATCTTCCACTATAAAAAACATTATTAAATCTTGCTAACTCACACAAACTGACCACATCCAGCTGGTTCTGCCCCARCAGCAGTTCAGTTAGCTAGAAAAGGGGTTGGAGGGACTTCGCTCCTCCCACATCAACCCCTGCCTGACTAAGGCAGCCATGGGAAAATAAGTTACGAGCCAAGCTGGGATTGTTTCCTTGTTTGCTTTCTGTGGGCACAGATGCTGTGTGGATGGGCCCCAGCTCTGGCACATCTTCCACTGTCAGACCTGTGTTCTCAGGCACTTGGTACTCACAGGCAGGCACCTGTGACTGATGGTTAAACAGGGGAGCTTCTAAGTAAGCAAATGGTGCTTAGAAGTAAAAATTAGTTGATAAGAATCCCAAACAGTACACCATTTCCCAGAGAGCATGTTTCAAAGCTGCCACCACATTTGCACTTCCTTGGCAGAGAGCAAGTGTAAGAGTCTAGTAGTCTCTGACCAGGATCTTTTACATATTCCATACACATGGAGAGTGCAGTGTTTTATATAAAAGTTTTTACTTTTGAAGATATTTGATATTACATGGGATTTTTTTCATTTAGTAGAATGATCCAGCAATATCCTGAAATCATAATACAATTCARTCTCAATAGCACTGTGATTGCCTTGACCAGCCTCTGTAATATGCTCACCATCATGATGCTGGGCATCCTCCGTCACCAGGAAGGAGTATGTGGGTTGCAGCCAACTCAAGCCCRTTGCTCTCTTCAAATTTCCCTTGTTAGTTGTTGAGGTTTTACACTCGATGTTGGGCTGAGCCATGTATGTGCTTCCTCTGTGCTGATCTGGCTAATCTCAGGGAGAGACTCACACTGGTTTGATCAACTCAGGAAGAAACATTTACACCTGGTCCAATTAATGGCTATGACTGCTTATCTAAAAGGAAGGTCACTCTCTGGCCCCCTTTGTGTTGAGATAAAGTCAGKTCTCTGTGCAACAACTATGATTWATCGAGTCACATCCTACACTATTCCTSAGCTTCTGGGGCACCTCACCCTTGCCCATCTCCTCTGAGCCTTCTCCCACTGTAGGGTTATTGCTCAGTAACACAAGCACTGGCTTTGCTGCAAGTGTTGCAGTGACTCAATAAAACCCATGCAGGGAGGTCTCTTAAGAGTTCCCAGAAACAATTCTTTCATTTTCAGACCAGCTTCTACATTTGCAGAAAAAGCTCAAGGAAAAAGCCTTCTCAGGAGACGGGGGGGGGGGGGGGGGAGAAAAAAAAAAGAATATTGATCTAAACAAAAGTTTTATTTTGTTTTGTTCTTTAAGTAAGTTTAATGTTACCTGTCCTGGGCCAGACTGGAAATAATCAAATCAAAGTAGAGGTCAGGTAGTTCAGGTTCAGTGTTGTGAATCTCTCCAGGTGAAGTGTCCTGACACCTGACAAAGCAATACTACAAACTCAAACATTAAAACAAAAACTGCAATTATTCTTGTAACATTGACCCATCTCCAGCTCCCTTTGGCGAGTTTGCATTTTTTTTTTTTCCTGACAGCTACTACTGGTTGGGTTAATGTTTCTGCCCCTTCCTACAGCACAAAAAAAAAAAAACATCACAGAGGAAGCTGAATTAGGATACATGAGAAATAGAGATGCTGGCAGTACAGATCCAGTATGGTGTACAGAGCAAGACAAATATCTTTTTTCCCCTCCTTTCCGGTCAGTGTGCATTAACACAAATTTAAGAGTGGAAGCCACAAAGCTTTTAGGTGGCAATGTGATTTGTACATTGATAGTACTCCATTACAGGCTCGCATTGGAGCGCTCATTGTCTTGCTRGCCTCTCAGTGCTTTTTAACAGCATGGGGCTAAAACTGAAAACATTCCCAGTTCATTCTTTAATATGTAGGCATAAGTTACCTTAAGTTAAAAAAAAAAAAAAAAAAAAAAAAAAAAGTAGTAGTTGAATTAGTTTCTTAAGTGGTGCTTGGTTTTGTTAGAAGAGGCTAAACTTGCATATTTTCCTGTTTTCAGACACAATCCCAGAGGACTTTCAGGAATTTCAAGCTCAGCAATTTGGTGTTGGTGATATTTAAGGAAAGGCAAACTAACATTGCTATTGCAAACAATAAAACAATGCATTCTAAATCCTTATATGATTGTTGTTTCAAGAGTGCAAACTGCAGCTTTTTCTCATTGATGTAACTATGTCAAACTTTTTTTTTGTATAAAAATGAAAATAAAAGGAGACAAAATAGACTGAGGCTTATTTATTTTCAAAGGTGCTCTAAACTCTATGAAGATTCATGCAGTGTAAAGACACTTGCTTAAAACACTCTCAGGATCAGTTTGAATCTACTACTATCTTGGATTTACTATTAAACAAGGTGGTAGGAAGAAAGGGCAGTTTTGTCTGTCTGGTACAAGGTAGAAGCTAAGGCTTCACAAAGACAGAAAAAGAGGAGGTGGCATCCAGCAGGAAGCGAGTGTTGGAAAAGATGGGCGCTGCCTGTCAAAGCACAGCGTTTCACATAACCTCTTCCAGGCCTGCTTCGTGCCCCTGGTAAGAAAGGAGGAAGTTTCATCTCCTTCAGGGCTGTAAGTCCTTGGGAGCTTTAGAAGAGGTCTGCCAAAGGTAACTAAAAGAGCTCAATTAGACCTTGCCTCTGCCCTGGAAAACCGTGAGTACACGATCACATCTTGTAAAAACCAAAAAAAAGCTGACTGCAGGGAGTGGTATTCCGAACTCAGACGCTGTATGACTAAAAGCCAGATTCAGACAAACAAACCAAACAGAGATAAATGCAGAATGATCCCTACAGAGAAACTAATCCTAACTTTCAAAGACTCAAAGCCAGGCTTTCACTCAGAGCTGAGCTGAGCTCTCCAAACAGGTATTATAATCTCAGGAAAATAAATCACTAAGTTAGTTTTTTAAAAAAAAAAAAAAAAAAAAAAAAAACCCAAAGATTGAATTAAGAAAGAAATGGAAAAATTAAGGAAAGCCAAAGAAAAAGCATCATCACTGCACAAGAGACAGTGTACACTGAATACATCCTTTTTCAGAACAAAGCTAGAAAGAAGGTAAGACAACAGCCAAGAAAAGCTGCAGAAAAGCACATTCCAGGCTACAGAACAATTCCTTTAAGAAGGGCAAAGGCAACCAGTGYTTTTACCTGGAAAGAAAAAAGCAGAGGGATACGATAGAGTTTAAAGTCACAAGTAGCACTGACACAATGACCAGCAGCTCTTGTTTTCCAGTACAAGCCTACAAGGGAAAATACTGCATTGAACTATCAGGTGATAGCACCAAAACAAAAAATGGTTCCTGTTCCCTTTACAAAGAAAAATACCCTTAAGGTTTTGATGCTGTCAAAGGCCTGGGCTACAGGAAGACGTTTCACCAAATTTCATTTCACGTTTTCACTGCCAGTTCCCAGGGCTCTGGGCTCAGTCCCCTCCGGGAGCTGCCACGATCTTGCGGCGAGGATGATGATGCTGGCGCGCCCCACGGACAGCCGGGGGGCAGGTAAGTAACGGGGCCCACGCTTGCTCGTGACAAAGCCTCCGGTGYCAGCCCCTTCCCCGTGACTTCACTAAACCAACTTCGCTCACCAAACTTTCAATGGAGGCCTGAAAGCCTATTTACTCGGGGAGAGTTGTGGGGGGAGGGGGAACACAGAGGGTGTTATGTTTTTGGGCAAACTGTGCTTAAAAAAATGAGCAAAGACCCTTCCCTAGTCGTATGCAACTCTACCTGCAGCATCGTTCGGTGAGGAACTAGACGCCAGATCGCAGAGCACATTTCCGTCTTCGGTAATTTGCGTTTCCCTGGATGCAGCCTCTTTTCCAGAGAGCAGTCGGGCCCGAGCGGCTCTTCGGGCAGCCTGGGCGGAACAAAGTTACTCGTAGCACGTGCACCATGAGCCCAGCGCAGCCGGGGTCCTCCCGGCCGGGAGCGTGCGCACTTGCACAGCTGAGCCCCCACGTCCCTGCTGTCCGGCCGCAGCAGACCGGGTGCGCGCCAGCCAGAGCGCTGCAGCACGCACAGCCTCAGCTGGGAAACGCGAAGCGGCCAAGCCAGCTGCCGAAATCCCCTCCAGCCCTCCTGCCTGTGGCYGGAGGCTCTCCTCCTGCTCGCCGACTAGCGCGAGCTCCAGCGCGTTGGAGCTTGCCAGGTTCCCAGTGCTCTCCCAGCCTACAGCACGGCCAAGCTCCCCGCGGTCGGCGGCAGGATGCTGGAAGACAGGCTACCGCCTCCCTGGCTTTGGGGCTGCCAAAGGCAACTGCACAAAGTTGCGTGTTGCAGCTAGGAGCTTCTGACATCCCCAGCCAGAAAAGGGATTTGCTTGCTAAACCGCCAGCACAGGAGGCAGCCAGAGCTCTGCCAGCCAGAGCAGCCTGTTGGCTCTCGTTTCAGAAGGTGATTATGGGACTATGTAACTGGATGCTAGAGCTCACCACAGTGTAGCAACATGACAGACCTTCCCAGCTGCTGGATGGCCAGCGAATTCAAACCGGCAAAGTCTCACTCCTGCAGACAGAGCCTTGCCCCGATGCCACGCTCGAGCCTTGGGAAGCCCTCCTGCCCCCCAAGTTTCTATCAGAGCCTGCAGCCCCTGAGTATAAGCATTCAAACAACCTCCACTTGTACCACCACCTCGTCCTGGCCCACTGTGCAACGCAGACAGAGCTCCATGTGTGGCCTTTGGCAAGTAAGGACGTTACAATCCTACATCTCTAAAATACAGCGTACAGCCCTTTCTTGCCACACACAGCCTAACGCGCTAAGCTGCAGTTAGCCCTAAGCAGCATCTGCAAGCACTTTGGTGCTCTTGGAGCCACACAGCTCATGCACACCAGGGTCAAAAGCCTCACCAAAGGTTAACGCTTTCCCGAGTGCTGCAAAAACCATGACAAACACACTTCAAATGCATCTGTTCCCTAAAGCCCACCTCCAGAGCTGAGCTATGAGAAAAGACCAAAGTCCTACGGGGGCTCGAGCAGCCAGGCTGCGCAAGCCCCCACGAAGTGCTCAGTGCAGGCTGCAGGCAAGGCGGGAGCTGCTGCTGGGCTCGGTGGCCGGCTCTCTGCTCGCTCAGACTCCGCCGGCTGCATCTCGCGGCCGCGAGACGCTCATGTCCCAACCAAGCGAGCTACTGCCGTGGCTCTGGTGAACTCAGTCATGTCACCAAAGATGGCCAAAAGGCAGCTGCACCTGGGACATGCCAAAACCCCGCTTAACGGCGGCCCACGCAGAGCAAGGTGCAAAGCAGGGACGAGGGCTGACAGAAATGCAGTGTTTTCTTCAGCACAGATCCAGGTCCTCAGCTCAGCAGCTGCCCACACCTTGCCGTTTAGACGACTGAAAAACATCAGGTATCTGTGCGCAACACAACTGCACAGGCTTCAGTGCTATACTTAGCCTGGAAAATATTTTGTTTGCACTTTCAGCAGTATCCGACACATCTCGGAGAATCAGAGTATGCAGAACAAATCCCACCGACAAATCCATGCGAGCCTGCGATGCTCTGCAATCTCGTTCTGGATAAGCATAAAACAGCATGTACAGAAAAAGTCACACAATTTTTCATAAGCCAACCTCTTTTTGTTAGACCACATCCAAACTTTGTGAACAAGAAACACTAACCAATTTACTTTTACCTGCTTGGTAACTCTTTATAGTTCATATATTTATACGCATGTAAAATTTCTCTTCAAATGAGTTGATTTTACAGTTTTATATATCACAATTCCTTTTGAATGTAAGAAAAACTTTATTGGTCCATTAAACATTAAATCTATAACAATACATTCACTCAGTATACAAAAGGAAGTGTTTGTAAAAACCATTAACATGCTTTAAAAAGGCCAAACTGTTTTCCATTTTACAATTAGGTTCTTAGAATTCCCTCAAAGAAGTGTTACATGTACTATAGACCACATTTGCCAAAAATGTTAAATAAACTAGCAAACCTCCATTTCCCTGGGCTATAGCTTAATAAAGTAAAACCACACGTACACACCAAAAAAGCTCCCTTGAGATATTAAAAACCTTAAAAAGGACTAATTAAAAACCTCTCACCATTGAGAAAAAGTATTTCAATTTTGAATAGTTTGCATCCAGTTTTTGAATATACCATAAAATAGACTAAACACCATGGATTTGAGGCAAGTAAAAAGCAGGCAATCAACTGTATATTCCTTGCAAATATTTGCCCAGCTTTTACATGATAAGTTGAAAATTTCATTTTCATTAAGTTTGCACGAATGGCCAACAACACCTAAGCACCTGGACATGTATCGGTAAGAGAAAAATAAAGCTAAGGTATGAGTAACGCTACACTATTTCCCTACAGCTTTCCAAAATTTTTCTTGGCTTCGGACTGAGAATTCTTTGGCAAAACCGCAGCTCCCCTGCTGCACCCCACAGTTCTGACTAACAACAGCTTGGAAGCTCRAAGATGTTGGAGAGATTTCAAAGCTGACAACTGCAACTCTCAGTCTGTGCAAACRGCTTCTATTCTGCAGTAGTCTGAGCTATCAGAGCCTGGGAAATGGGGGAAGCCAATTCGGTTTATATTTTAAATAAATTCAAACAATTTTCTTTGTAATAATGTATTACTAAGCAGGTGTGGAACCGTTCTAAATCAGGCGTGGAAAAAGAGATAAATAGATTTAAGGCCTACTTGAAAACTACAAAAGCAGTTGTCATGCCAATCTTCAGGTCTCAAGTCCAAAATCTCTGTTCCAAACACTGCGCTGCATATCCATATCCTCATTTCGGGACACTCGGGCATTATGCCTTTTGGACGTTGAAAAGGCACAGAGGTATCAGTTCGTATCCTGTTCAGAGCATAAAAAGCCAAAGCTTTCTAAGCTCTCGACCCCTGGCATTCCCTTTAGTCATGTGAATTGCTCGGTTCAAACCAGCATTTACAAAACTGAGCACAGATAAAGTAAAATTTCACTGCATTGATTCTGTTTTCCTCCAACAAGGACTTGCAAAGGAGGAGGACCAGGCCACTTCAGAAAACAGAAGACAGGAGTTCTCACAGAGACAGAACTGAGCCAAATATCATGATCGTGATATTTGATATATAATCATGACCCTCAACTTTGCCTCAATGCCGCAGATCCTCCCATAAAAAGGAAAGGACCCTCTGCAGCCGGCAACAGCGTTTCTATGCCTGAGGACAGCCCAATGGACAGGGAGCAGAAGGCGAGCTAAGCAAGTTTACAACACCTTTAAAAAACAAACCCCAGGAGAAAAGGCAAACAAAAGGAAGGGATACGGCCTGCAAGGAAAAGATACACAATTGCTTCCGAAGCTCAGAAGTGAAGATGATAATAAAACTGTAGCTGCAGAAGATCTTACTAATCTATTCATACACTAGTTCATGATACTTTGTTTCACAAACTTATTTAGGGGAAAAGCATAAATAATTTATAATGTATTATAAAAATGGACAGTGAATTATTTTGTTACCAATCAGTTCAGAGATTCCCATGACATTGTGAGCTGCTGGTTAAAGTTAAAGCAGTGATATCTTGAGTTCCCAAACTCTCCTGATGCACTGGTCAGAAACAGAGAATTATTAAAAATCAGGTACTTTGCAAGTGGGACGACTGCCTTAATAACAACATTCTAGCCCAGAAACGTCTGCACTAGTGGGTAGTGAAGCAGTTGTATGTGCACAGCTTATAATCTCAAAGCTCTTCAAGATTTGTAAAGGTGCTAAAACCAAACAAATAAATAAATAAATAGGCATGTAGTGTTCATGATTCTGCGAAGAATAAACCCTCTCTCTGGATTATGCATACATTAGCAACACCAAATTACCCGTTTCAGAAGAAAGTGGCCCATCCAGCAAGGATTTATTGAATAAGCTGGGTAAGTATGAGCTTTTCAAATCTCATGGAAACTCTTCAAGTTCAAAGTTAAAAGCATCACACAAGCATGATTCTGATTTGCAATCACAGTGCAGCTCCTTAGCTAGCGTCCACCACGAGGGCAGCCCGCACGCTCTGAGGAACTAGGTGGTAAACAGCAGAAAAGTGGATCCATTTGTTTTCTACGTGTTCTTCATAAGATTTTACRGTCTCGTTCGTTAGATCAGGAGTTTGGGTTCAGAGGTTTGCTTTTCGAGCTTGTCCCCTAGTTTTACCCCAGAGAAGAACCAGTAAATAATTTGGGCTCTGAGTTGCCTTTGTGAGAAAAACTAAAACTGTTCCAGTCTCAGGCAGAAGTGCAGCAGCAAGCTTCCAAATAACTTCTCCTCCAATAGTGAATTTGAAAAAGTAGGACAACACCAGTAAAATAATTCCATCCTCCCTGCAGAGCTAACTCCTGCCAACACCCTCTGCTCCTCCAAGAGGCAATTAAACCGTAACATTAGTTGAAATTCAAGTTAAACTAGAGAAAACAAGGACATGTTCCCTGGTCTTCTAGTCTTTAAAACTGACAGCTTTCTCGCTTCACACAGCTGGAAAATACTAAGGCACAGAAATACTGCACAGCTCGTCTCTGGTCGGGAACAAATCCTAGAACGGTCATGGTACAAAGCACACGTCCGTGCAGAGACACTGCAGCGCTGACCACGCCGAGCAGGGCAGCAACCTGCGCTTGCAGGTGTGGAGAGAGAAAGTTCTGTCCACGGCTTAAATGCAAGTGTACACAACCGCTACTTTCATTTATTTACTAAAGCATCAGGCTACCTGTGAGTTTTCCCAGTTCGTCCTCCCCTGCGCAGTCACATCCCAAGCCAGGCTGCTCCCCAGGAGTTTGTCAGGCACAGGTTAGGGGTCTTCCACGCGCGCAGCGAGGACGACTGCGCCGCGTGTGCGCCGGCTGTAACGCGCAAGGCACCACCACGCTGTCCCAGGCTCGGTTTGGGCTGCATGGCTCCAGCGCCACCTGAATTATTAGCTCGGAGAGCAGCATGTATGAAGGCACTTAAAAAAAAATATTAAAAAGCCTATTTGTGCGAACTGTTCACAATCTATGAACGGGATATTTGAATCTTAAAAATCCTAGTCTAGGATTTTATGAAGTAGTTGCACGTGGGAAGTTCACAGTACAGGTTTTACAACTAATGCTAAGTCTACAATATTTGCCTGCGCTGCAGGAAGTGATTCCTCGCTAAGGAAATAGAGGCTTTGCACACTGAGGCGCCCAACAGTCACTGTTTCCTCAGAAAGGTCTCAAATCCACAGCTGGATTTGGGGCCTCTATGTGGAAAGCCAGGTCCAACTGAAAGTTATTTTTGGAGTCTTCTCCCATAATACTAGTTAAGAAGCAAACAAAGCAGAGGAGTCCCACACTGCCCCGTTCCCATCCTATGTATACCTGCAGACCTTGATAAATTTAARGTCAACAGTGGGTGGACCAGGAGGATGGAGTAACTCAGTGAGGCGAGTGCTGTGTAAGAAAAACAGACTCATGCCTCACTCTGGAGTTTCCTCTTATGACCCTATTTTCTCCATTAAAAAAAAAAAAAAAAAAAAAAAAAAAAAAAAAAAAAAGCTATTTCCCTAAATACAAACTATAAAAAATGAGCACGAGGTGTATGATGACTTTATGTAGGCTGGTACTGCCTACACTAAGTAATCATTTTTGTAAACACCCATTGACCAAGATCTGTACTAAAACAACTTGACATATTGTATGCCCTTCTTCTGTAGGGCTCCTTGCCCACAGATTCCTTTGCTATTAAAAAAAAATTTAAAAAAAAATGAAACAGACTTGGTTTCTTATGCTACAAGTATGCTACAATTTGTGAGTAGAAGGCAACTCCCGCAAGCCTCTGTACATAAGGGAACAGCTTTACCTGGGGAGGGGATGAGAGTCTGGACTATATTAGTTGCAGTTCTGACACTGAATCAAGATCGTTTATCAGAATAACTGCTACAAGTTTGGTGAGACAACTGTTAGTCTTCATTGCACAGTCCATAAGCTCTCATCTTAGAGATGGGACAGATAAACCCTTCTAGTTTGTTAATGCATTAAAAAAAGGCTCTTCTGCTGGAAAAAGATCTGTGTGGCTGGACTCCAAATGCAGTCAGAGACAGAGTCGGGCTTTCATGCTAGCAGAGCTCTTGACAAGATTAGAGCCTCCTAGCAGAAGCAAAAAAAGATAAAAGCCTGCCTCTATCTCCAGASCTATTTGCTGCTTTCCTAACTCAACTACTTTCTCCTAGAAGCAAACAGGGAGAAGAGGAGCAAGTTTCACCTCTGGGCAGACCTTCCCCCCAGTTTTCCTCATCAGATTACACAATATGGGAAATCTGAGGGCTGGTGTGCTCCTGATCGCTGGGGTAGGCACTGTAAGTTTACAGGCCTGCAGATTCACGGGGTGTGCTCGAGGTGAGAGTGCACGGAGTTGGGAAGATCACACCTCTAGCGAGCTCTCCATGGGGCAGGACCCCCACGACTCCAGAGCAACAAGACAGCTAGAAACGTTAAAAGCCAGCAACAGCACAGCTGGCACGYGAAGGTTCTTCACCAGGTGTGCATTAGCTACCAGTGACTACTACAGAACAARTAAGACCTGCAAATACTCTGGCCATCTCACTGGCCTCTGCTGTACTTTTCTCCATTTTGTAGAAAGCATTGGGTGAAGATTTAAGGCTCAACTTTAAGAAAAGAAATGCTGCATAGGTGGATTTATATCCTATTTTGTGTTTATACATAGAGAGAGACAGAAAAAAAAAAAACCCAAAACTTTGAACTAACGTAAGTCATAAGTTTATCCCACAGGAATGTGGATATATAAAGTGTGTTCAACCTTATTCAGCATTTAAAATGCCTGAGGTGCTGTTCTGCGGCAACTCATCTATTTAGAGCAAATAAAAGTGACATGGTGGGTTTAATATTGTTAAGTCAGCCATTTTTACTAAGTCAGCTGCTGCCACATTTGTGTTTTCTGGTTTTATTTTTTGACTGCTTATCCCACTGCTTGGAACCTGAGTTCTCTAAAAGAAGTTTAGTCTCTACTAACAGATTGGTTGGCTAACGCCTATTCCCGAAGCAAAACTCGATTAACATCAGAGAAGTATAAAAATATAAAGTTAGAAAGATTGTTTTCCAACCATCACACAGGCAGAAAAGGAAGATAACACACTGAAGTCCTTTTTTCTGACTATCACTGCATTTTAAATATTATAAAACTGCTAATGAAAACAGAACTGAAGAGCCTGGGAAATCTTTAGATACAAGTTGAAACAGCAGGTTACAATAGTAACTGAGCAATTCACTTTTAAAGTTATCAGTAACTGGAAATGTTCCTGTAATTAGCATTCCTGCAACAGTAAAAATTCTGAATAAAGAATGTACCGTATCTTATATCCCTGTACAGAACACAGTTTGCAGTTCAATGATCTGGTAAAGCAAAACTGGTCAAAATTAAGAGTTTAAGAATTTCTGTGTGCAAAACATCCCTTCTATTAATAACAGGACCAGTTTTGAATTACATAAAATATTCAGGTGCCTTTTTAAGTTATAATAGCATAAATACTCTGTTATCATTGGTATGTTCCTTTCTCATACTAGGTTTGCAATAACTTAATATATTTAATATTTAGTTAAACAATTTTTAGTAGATGCTTTGGCAGTCAAATTCTTACATATCCTCTATTTCTACAAAAGTATTTAGGTGCATTTTTGTGAAAAAATATCTGGAGACTACTCAAAAGAATTATATGCTGCACAGAATAGTAGTCCAAACCATCACTGCAATTGCTGCAAAAGACTAGTTAATAAAAGAGTATTAAAGGGAATGCATATTTGCTAGAAGATACCCAACATTCACAGGAAGAACATACATTTCCACCTTTTTTTTCTTTTCTTGCCAGTGAAGTTGGAGAAAGATTGTCAGTTATTCTAAAAGCATTTCACTTATTCCAGTTTACGTAACAATCTTGCTTCCTACACTCTACACATCAGTTACAAAAATCTTTGAACAGATATTTCTCTGGGACACCATTTGTCCATTACAATTAGAAAAGAGTAAAAAAAAAAAAAAATCTTCAATCATTAGTTTTATCTGACTGAAAAGTTACTACCTAGTAGGTTATGAAAATTGGACAACAGTTATTTCTTCATTATAAAGTGACTGTTTTTTTCTATTTGTAGCAGAAAGACAGAGGTTAAAAAAAAAAAAAAAAAAA
>NW_028186945.1:3663134-3677057 GCF_003343005.1 Rhea americana | reverse complement strand
AAAAAAAAAAAAAAAAGAAAGAAAGGATGACCTTCTGAATCTTCATACTGAAAACTGTCTTGTTGGGCAGCAGAGAGGAGCAATTAGAGTCCATAAATACAGAAAGACACAAACCCAACAGGAGACCATCTTAATCCAGAAGATGGACCAGGTGCCAGTGAAGAATTTTTCAATCTGAGCACTTTCATAACTGTTAAGGAAAAAAAAAAAGGCAAGAAACTCACTAAGCATATCTATTCACATCTCACACTGAACTACCCTCTGCTGTTCTGAATGTGTCACAAACTTCAAGTAACTTAACACAGATCCACAGATCTGAAGCAGAGGACAGCAGTTCTTTGCAAACAAAATCTTGCTCAGAAATCCCCCAGGAGAGACTTGGATCCTTTTTTTCCAGCTTCTTACTTTAGCAGATGAGATGGGAATTCCCATTCGTATCTCCCCCTCTCTTAACACACAAAGGCATTCATTTCTCAGCTTCAAAGAAATATACTTACTGGAACCAATGAGTTACTGTCATCATCACATAGAGTGAAGCCAAGAAGAAAACAAAGTGGAAGTAGGCATAACTGTACACTGTGCCTTTCTTTTCATCATAAATCACAGTCTGGCCTCTCCTTTTTTCAGTGTGCTCTTCAGCATCAGCTGTAAGACATGGGAAACAACAAAGCTTTTGCAAACATAACGAGAATTGAAAACAGCAGCCAGTTTCATGAAGCACAGATTAAACATAAGCAAAAAGTCTTTGGTGTGATTTAGTAAAGCCTGATACAGGGCAACACTTGAACATTTTCTTGCCCTTAGGGCATGGGCCTAAGCCTTTATTAAAATAAATGAGACTGCCACTGAAATGCTGCCCTATATCAAGTTCAAACTGTTTTTTGAACATTTGGAGTATTTAAAATAGTTGACCTACAGGATATTTTTCTGGCAAGTCCAAGTGGATATCCCTGATGGTAACAAGTCTGCAAAATGGGCACCTTCTTCCTGAACTCAGGCATGAAGAGTAGGGACTGAAGGAGCCACAAAGTAGCTGAGCCCACAAACCTGGCAGTCGCACCCACATGCATGCAGAGAGCAGAGATTCCTCTTTGTACATTTTGCTGAAGAGCCTCCCTTTAGGAAATAATTAACTAGCCTGCTGTTTTAAAATGGTATTATTGGTATTATTGCATCTCATTTTCTTTCCTCCTCTAATGTTTTGCTTGAGTGTATCAGCGGCTTCAGTTTGACATGCTACAGAATTAGTATATAAGAATCTCTCTATCTGCAGCTGTGTCTTAATTTTCTTTAGTTTGCTCTGAAATCCACAAGTTAGGTAAGTTGTGCAGTGAATAGGTAATTACCGTCTCCGTCGGGCATACAGCAAAAGCAGCAGCGAGCTACCTGTGCAGGAGACAACAGCAAGGGTAAGTGGCTGCCTAATAAYCAAGAAACAGAACAGCCGGTGATGAAGATCTGTGGTGTCTGAACTACAGATATTAGTTCAAGGAAATCTACTTTGTATTTCCAAACAACATAAAATTCAAATTAGGATAAGCCAAGTAGTTCACAACAGCATTTTCTCAACTTTAGTAAAACCTATTCAGTAAGCTTTGGTGCAAATTGACCACTCTTTAAGAATGACCCCATCGAGATATTTTACACAATTCAAGATCAAGCACTGGTAGTAGTAATACAGTGCAAGCAAGCTATGATAAATTGATTGAAAAGCTACAATAAAATGGATGCACATTTATACTTCAGAGGGGACTTACCTCCTTAAACTTAAAAGCAACTAAGTGCTTTTTAAATAAGAATTTCCCTACTGAAATGAAGATGCAAGGAACTTTCAATATCCTGCTGTAGGGGATGGAAATCAATTGCACAATCATAACTCTGAATTGTAGCCATCTGTACGGAAATGGAGCCAGAATGAGTACAAATAAAAGACTGTTACTTCATTTAAATGAGGATTTTTTTTAACTGATAGAAAAAGGAAAGCTGATATTGTTCACTGATGGGTCTGACACTTCTTGTGTTGAGTGGTAATGTAAATGGGAAAACAAGGTGCTGATAGTACAATAAATGTGTAACTAAGTGCATTTTCTGCACCAGACCACAGTACAAGTCAGCACTTTGTACATAGTATACAGGCTGTATAATAGGCTCTTAAGATTCAATTTCCAACAAAATTATCAAACAACAGTTTTTCTCATGCATACTTATGACTACATGTACTCATTGGGTTCATAAATGAATGAGAAGACAAAAATTGTAAAAGATTGGTTGACAGTTAAAAAAATCTTACTTCATGTTTCAATAGATTAACAGTTCTTTTCTACTGTTATACTGATTGCAGTGTTAGGTTTAGTTTCCCTTTGGCTGTATCAGGTTTCTGAAGCAAGTACTAGCTTCCCCCAACTAATTTTTAAACTTAGCTGCATTTATCAGAAATTAAGTCATTGTACATACAGTGACGCAGTTAGCAGCACTGGCACACATATAAACCAGCCATTCATAATGGCCAACTGTTTTCAGCTTAGACACCGAGTCCTTCTGTATAATACAAGTAACTGCAGAACCATGTTTACATTTCTGATGCGAAGACAAAAGCCCTTTATCACACAAAGACAATCAGAATGCAATTAGTTGCTCTTTGCCAGTCATTTCTTTATATTTACGTTCAATAGCTCTTGTACTGCTCTTTAAAACTAAATGGCCCAGAAATAATCCTTTCGGGGAGTGCTGCAGTGCAGGAGCTTGACCTCCTCCTTTGCAGACAGGCCGCAGCCACCAGTCGGCAGCCCCAGCTGCACCACCCGCGCCGACCAGCAGAATACATCCAAACAGAACACACGCATCCAGTGCGCGGCACTGCCAAGCCTGTACGTGCAGTAACTGCTGCACTGCAAAACCAGGCCTGTTTCCCAGCATTTTCAGGTTTCCCCAGGAAAGCAGGCCAAAGAAATGAAGGTGCACATGTTGAAGAAAATACAGACAGGAAAGAATCTGAGGTGAAACTGCAGGTGAAAAGAAAGGTGATAATTATGTGTGGAAATAAAGAGATAAAAACCTATAATCAAAAGCACTAAGACTGATGTTAAAACACAGACAATCTTGATTGCAAGTGTTCAAATAAAAATAAATGCCCCACACTACTTTATCTACATAGTTTTTTAGTGCCCATCAGAATTTTCTCTTAAATGAGAAAGAACAGGAAGATTATTTCAGTGCGTAAAGGCACCTCCAAGGGACCAGCAAGAACTACAAACAGGCCAGTGAGGACTCAACAAGCATTCTGGAATTCTGTACCCAGAGGCAAATAACACATGCATGCGGCAAACAAGCTTTTGTTTCTACTCAATTAGTTTAGTCAGTCATAAAAACAACAGGAGGAAAATCATACAAGGAAGTCTGCACAGAAATCTTGTGAGAGGAAGGCAGAACTCACCTCAGTTTCAGGTGCTGCATATATTCCCCTCAACGCTTCAGAGCTTGCACGTGTTGTTGAAGTCAAACTAGCAGCAAAAGAAGATAGTGTTAAAACCCACAGTGTAACTATAAGCCTAGAAAGGTGATTTGTTACTACCACTGGAAACACAGCAGCCTGCTTTTTGTTTTGAGCTAAGCAATTGCCCAGATACAGCATCAAATGCTAAACATGCAAAAAAATTGTTCTGCACAAGTAGAAACCAGCCTGACAGACAGATACTGGCTGACTCAGACTTAAAAGTAGGTCACTACTGACAGTGAATTTATCACCAGCCAGGGACAACAGCGAAGCAATCCAATCCGCACTTCAGAACAGATCTCTTCTGCTGTGCACAACTGGTACTTTTATATTATATTCACAGCTACCCCTTTGGCCCAGCACTTAATAAAATGCTTCAGCGAAGCTTTGCAATGAAGCACCAGGTCACTGGCAGCAGCCTGTTTTCAGGAGTGAGTTACCAATATTGTCAATATTCCAGTTGTTGGAAATCACTGGCTTGTACGCCTGTAGTTGTCTAAGGGGAATCCTTTCTAGTTTCTTCAAATTAGAAGCATCTATGTTTTGGGTAAAACATCTAATCATTCTGAAATTAAGTAGCAATATGAATGCTGCAGCTCAATTCTGTTCCATTTTTCGCCATTACTTTGTTTGCATTAGGCTTACTATAAGCCTTCATTAGTTTGACCATGACATTCCATTTAYAGTGACGTAACTGCAAACCCCAGACTTACCAAGAATACAAAATGCAGCAAAACAGAATGGTAGTACCCAGGCCAGTAACGAGGTTTTCATCTCTGTGCAGCCCTTGGCTAAATTCAGGTACACAGATTGTGATGTTCTGATTATTTTCACCCAGGACTTCACAAAACAAAACAAAAAGAACAAAACAATTTTACTGAAGCTCATTTCATTGTATTTCAAATGAGTTTACAAACTGAAAGTTTTCAGCAAAATAATTTTATTAGTTCAGATATTAGGTAAGGTCATGTAAGTCATTTCCTTCTTTCTGTTAAAAAGATCAAACAGAATTAATTCTGTAAACCTGACTCAGCAGATTCTGTGGTTCAGGCAGGACAAAAATRCAAGTTAGTAAGGCTCAGAAGTCTTCTGCTTGTCAGAGCAGACAAACACGTGGAAAAAAGACTGCCTGCTGAACTAAATAATTAAGAAGTTAGAATTTTCCCAGAACTCACCCCAAGACTAGAAGGCCACATAACACTGAGATAGGATGGACTTCAGATTATAAGCAGGGGTCTTTGAGGACAGTTACTGAATTCATACTTGGTGAAAAAAATGCAGCGTCTGGCTGCTCTGTTCTTAGAATGATACACAGAAGACCAAATAAAAAGAGATATATTGGTTACAATCAAGATTTTATTTTAATATCTAAGCAAATACTGCTTTAAGGTTCCCAAAAAGAAACCAGTTTAGTCTTTGACATTCAAAGATGCATCCAGCTTTTTGGTATCTGCTTTGTGTCAAAGCAGAGCAAAGGAGTAGCCTCCAGCTTCACCCCCAAACACGTGATTACTGCTGCACCTTATCTCAATGAAGAGCTTTTTGAACCTCCGCTTTTTTAAGTACACTGTGTCTCCATCTCCCCCTTCACTCCAGCAGCCACACTGAAACTCCACTGCAGCAGCACAACTTCATGTAAGGCCAGAGGGCAAAAATGCAACAAAGACTACACCCAAGTTAAAGATAAACCTGAAGTCAGCTTCCGACCTTGCTGCCTGCAGGGCTGCATAAACAGCTTTATCAGCACAAGCCAGGGCCAGCCTCTAGGTAGGTGTAAATGAAGGGAAGGCAAGACTTCTAAGGAATGCTTTGTCTAGAGACATGTGGAGTCTCCCACTTAGGTCTATCAGGCATGCATTGGCAGGAAGGCAGGACATTGCCTGGCACACCTTCCAGCTACATCTTGCATCAAAAAGTAAAGGCACAGGGTGGTAAGCACATATTAAACAGAAATTGCCTATTGCCTTTTAAAAATATTTTGTTTGCCTATGCCTTTTAAAAAATATTTTGCAACTGTTCTTTTTGGTTTCTGTAAATAAATACTTGTAAGCAGCATTTTCTGTGCAGTCTGCCCAGTGTGGGAGATGGCCTATTTGAAGGTGCCTGCTTGAAGAATAAGCCAACAGGTGTGTGGTAAATCTGAACCGCAGGATATGGGGCACCTCAGCAGTTCCCCATACATTCTCTAGCATATCAGCATGTGTCACTGTAAAAGCTACACAGATCAGTATGAAAATCAGTATTACAAAGACAGGGAAGAAAGAAGTGTCTTCAAGAGCAGATGAAAACCGGGAGAATTCCCTGGCCTGCATTAAAGACAAGGAAGAGCAACTCTGATGCAGAGGATCTGACAGAGCACGCTGGATGTCAATTTTTACAATAGCCACACTTACAACACATACCAGTACAATCAGAGCAATTACCTGCTGAAGGCTTTGACTGTAACAAGTGCAAAAATGCCCTGAAAGCAGTTGTTTAGTTTAATGCAACACTGTTTCCTCTCCCCCACTTTTTTTTTTGGTGTGGCAAGTCTTATGAGTAATTCCAATAACTATATTTAAATAAAGCTTTATATTCACTGAAAAACATTGCTTATATAAGTCTGATAAATAGAAGCTTCTATCTAMATATTGTCTCTCTTTAGCTTTTAGTCCTGGAATACATTTGTTTTTATACATGCACATACAAGCATGAGACACTCTTCTCCCCCTCTCCCATTTCTTATGGATGGACAGGTGTCTGCAAAACTTCCAACTCCTTTCTGTCAGTGGCCTTCCTTTCCTCTTAAGGGATAATAAAGAAGTTTTAGCATTATTGGTCTGAGTCAAGAAAGTCTTGCGTATGCAAAAAGAATGTTCTCCATCCAAACAGGTGAATCTAATGGTTAGCTGGGAAAAGGAAACTGTTAAAGTTGAACTTGTAAAGTCTTGCTGTGTTTCTGCAGCATTGCTATAGCATTAGGAACTTAAAACTCTGCAGAGTTCTCTACTCTTGGCTTGCAAAGCAAATGGTAAGAACACACAGGGAACACAGCAGCTCTGTTAWGAATAGGGTCATCTTAAACAACTGCAACCTAACTCCAAAACCTTTTTCAGGACTTTTCACTCTCAAAATGAAAGACAAGCCGTACTCTCAAGTCTTTGTTTCATTAGGAGCCCAGAGCTCAGGCTATCTGGCATATCAATTATAGGAGAAAAGAAGGGATTTTAGTATCACTTCTGGCAGCCAGCATTGCAAGAACAGAAATAAATCCCATGGGTGGAAGACCTGCTAACCAGTGGTGGCTATCCTTTTTGGATGGAGCTGKCCACTCATCCTCTTCTAGAGGCATTCAAGAACCATTTTTTTTTAACTCTTTCCTCATCATGTGCCCAGACCTGTTAAATATTTAGTCATGTCCTACTAGATGCAGACATGCGCTTGCCACACAAGCAAAAGGTTGCAGAACTCCAGGTAAGCTGCCGTTAGGAAGCAGGCTGGAACGGCTTCAGTACAGTAGATTCAACCTACCTTCTGTAAGTTAAGCTCCCCTAGACCAAAGCATTTAAGATGTATGGAAGATGCCAGCTGCATGGTCTCTCAAAAGCTGCACAGATTTATTTTTAGTATTAGCAACTTCTTGCTCATAGGCCAGAGCAGATCAAAACCAGCACTCCTAAATTCATGAGTACTAAGGCTCACTAAAGACTTTTTTGCTTTTAATACTTGGCACACCTCTATAGATTTAAATAAAGCACTAGATAACTTACTAGTTTCTGGAGGCTTGCTGGATAACGCTGAGAAAGTGAGGTACATGACATAGCAGCTGATGATTCCTGACTGCAGCAAACCAGAATGGGGCTGGCCTTTAGGAGAAAGAGGACAAGAGACAATTTTTGTAGACATTTTAAGCAAAACTGAAAGGGAAATTCAAATCTTTTGAAAACAGTACACTAAAATCTTTCAGAAGAGGAAAGCATTCTTCATATTTTACTTCAAGCAGTTCACAGTTTTGAGGCAGTTCAGACGTATTTTGTCTGGTGGGTAAAGAGAAAAGAGTCTGTCCTTTAGTTCTGCTGGCCGTTCTAGAAAGGCATTAAGATTTCCAAGTAAGCAAAGAACCACCCCTCTGCTCTAGCCAAAAGCACCAGCTTTCCCCAAAATACTGAAAGGCTGCCACAATAGTTTTATTTGCCTGCAAAATTTGTTTTGGAGCCACTGAAATTACTTCTATTTCCTGGTCCAATGATTGAAAGTTACTACCAGCACATGTAAAATACCCTGGAAAAGCATAAAATACAGYTGAACAAGCAAGACTTCTGATTGCTGTCAGCTCATTTGCATGCCCAAACTTTACAGATGGTAAATCACAAGCAGCCAAAAGTAAACAGTGAGAGTTGAATGGGTTTGATAGCTATTACCTTAACAGTTACCACAGTTTAAGACTTGCGTAAGTTCCTCAAAGCACTATCAGCCCTCAGCATGTGAGCCATTTTTACAGSCTGTCTGATGGCATGCCCAAGGGGTCTCGCCCCTCTGTAGTTTCAGCAGCTGGGCTGATGACAAGCGATACTACTTCATAGCGTATATAAGTAGATTTTGTGTCATTCTTGCCCCATCCAAGTACCATGTCGGATCTGAGCATTCGACTTTTTGCCCAGAACACAGCCCATGTCTCAGTATACGTGAGCTGTGGAGGAGTCAGGAAACCCAAGAAGCAGAGAGTTCAGCACACTCACGGTTCTGGACACAGGGAGATATGGCTACTAGTGACACAAAGAGGCACAGGCCACCATTAACACCGATGAGGATCTTGTTATACGTGCAGCCCTCGGAGCGCGTGTAGAAGACAGCCATGACAACCAGGGCTGCCACAGCAACGGAGTACAAGACGAGAGTGACCAGAGCCAGCAAACCATTCCAGAGCTGTTTGTGACTTGCGCCCGCAGTCCTGGGGAGACAAAGACAAGTACTTTTTCTTCTTCTCCCCCCGACTTACAGATTACAAAAAAGTTAGTGCACTCCTCACTTGAATAGTCTGTATTATCAAGCACAATGAGAGCGCACGTGTGTATCACTATACCAACACAGTGCCTTGCAAGGTTCCTCTTGTGAAACTGAGGGAAGCATTAGTGTTTATCATATATATTACTAAGCCCAGCTATTTTGTAATTGCAGCCTCGCTGGATTCCGAGAACTCCCAGCCACTCAGATCAGCCTCTCAGACTCACTGGCAGCTCAGTGCATCTCAGCTTAATACAGCAGCGATTTTCTCAGCAGGGCTTCAGAGTGCCCCAGGCTCAGCCTGTTATTTTTCACACAAGCATTGGAAATCCCTTATTCAGTATTGCCTCTCTTCTTCCCCATGTGCTACCTTGACAGTTTTACTACCCACTCACTCAAAAAGCCTCCTTTCTACTTGGTTCTATCCCACCAGCTTTCCTGAGCTAGGATTGCCCATCTTATTTTCTCTCTTCATCTTCCTTCCCGAATACCCCTTGCAAAGATCAGTGTTTTTTTCTAATTTCACCTACTGAGAAAGATTCTTTGGGCATAAAGAGGTTTTTTTTTGGTGTGTTGACGGTTGGCTTTTGTTGTGGTAGCATGACATTAGGGAAAAAAAAATATCTAATGTAGATGGTGCCGAAGTTAAACGCTGCTGCTGGAAATCTCTCAGCCACAGGAAAGCAGCTGGAGCAATTAGCAGTAAAAATAGCTATGGTATAAGGAGCTCTCATCTCCTTTTCCATGAAAACATGCATCTTAAAAAGCCCAAGGATTTGCTAAAACCTTTCTTAGTAGTCAGTGCACTAACTGGAATAAGAAAGGATAGCAAAGGTTGTAGAGCAATCGACTAGAAGAAACAGGAGAAAGGAAAGGAGGAGGAGAGGGAAGCATAAGTTCATGCACATATGTGTGAGAACAATTCAGATATTTTAATGCATGATGAGAGGCTAAGAGCTAGGAAGATAATATTAAATGTACTCACATCAGAAATTAAATCACTGCCAAAACACAGTATAAGCTGGTTGATAACAGAATCTTGTATAGTTAGATAAAGCAGAATAAGTAGCAGCTTTCAAGTTAAAAAAAAAATCATTTGATATGTATTAACCTCACACCAAAAAAGCAGGATTTACCAGTTTATATCACTGTGCACAGTCTCACTGCTATGTTTTGCAAATCCAGTTCTATTCTCTTGCACAATTCTGTCTCTTAGCAGATGTGTTTTTATGCAGAACTGAAGCAACTTAAAATAAGAGGACTTTGCATACCAATATACCACTACTTACAGGAAGCAGAACAATTCATGGTAAGAATGAAACAAAAGAGGGTATAAACAATTAAGGAAAAAACATCTCCACTAGGGAACTAGGAAACTGTGTGAAGCAAAGATGCACAGCTCTAAATATCAATATTAAAGTGTATTTTCAGAAATTGCAACCACACTATTTTGGAACGCTTTGTTGCAAGAAATGTGTCATTCAGGAGCCCCTCAAAATATTATGCAAATTACTTTCCCAATACATACCAGTTTTTATTCCATTTGTGCGCAAACTCAACAAGCAGGATGAGCTGAATAGCAATAAAAAGGAAACCTCCTGTTGCTCCTACGTAGCGCCAGGCTGCAAAGCAGACAAACAAAAAATAAGTTAAACGTCAGTTGCCTTCCCCTTGAGATCAAATGGAATTATTATCCATGCAATGAAGCCATAACACAGTTTGAATATCTCAACCCCACAGATATAGCAAGGAGGTGAGATATTTCTGCTAAAAGGCCAGCTCAGCTAACCCAAGAATAGTTGCCTGATGAATTCAGCTTGTAACCTGCTATACCTTCAAAATAAGCCTTTTGGACACACACTGAGATTCCCTAACCTAAAGAATTTTTGTGGAGACAAAGTTGCTATATTCAGACATAAAATACTGAGACCTTTATTTGTGATGTGGGGAGAAAAAAAAAATGCCCTGATGGCATTTAACAGAAGTCTAAACCCTAAAATTGCAAGGTACTGGAACCCAGCACTAAAAATGGCTATTTCTTCCCCTCTAGGTTCTAGCATCACAGAAAAATAAAGGTGGGGCTCACTGATCTATTTACAAATGCTCCGTCCTGAGCCGCTCCCAGAGAAACGAGAACACTCGGTGTCTATTGAGCAGTTTTAAGAGAGACCGGTTATTTGATTACTTAACTATTGACCTACATGCATTTAGATAGCTGTTTGGTGCTTTGGATGACAAATACCTCATGCACAACTTCAGAAGTCTCTGAGTAAATATGGACACCTATTGAAATGTTTAGCTGCACATACAGTTTGTATCACTGTGTAGTACGCAACCTGCAAGTGACTCTAYGCATTCAGCAAATTTCAGTGAAGGCTGCCAGAGGAAGTGCAACAGCAAAGTTCAGCCATATCCTAATACTGTATTTTCCYTTTGAAAAAAGCTTGTGGAAGTGAAGTGGAGTAACACAAGAATCAGCATGTTATGCTTAGCAGAAGATGTACAGATGTTTTTGACTGCATCATAAGTTCATTGTTTGACTGAAAGGAGGCAAAAATTACGTTCTTCTTGGTTTGCAAAATCTATTGTATCCACTGAATGAGCATGCTGCTCTCAAAAAGGCAGGGAACAGGGTGCGCTTGTGTTTTTGGGAGAGGCACAATAGGAGCCATCAGACCACCAATGGAGTGAGTAATTAAACAGCTAGGCTCCCAGTAAGGATCTCACTCAGCCACAGGCAGGATACTTCAGGAAGTTTTACAAAGCCATTGTAGTYAAGGTTAGTATCACCAGTGCAGATTTAACACCAGAGCCCATGCAAGCCTAATATCTGCATATAATATCCCTCCCTCCATGATTAACAAACTGCTGAGTGTGGGAATCGTGGCAGGGGGAAATTTTTTATTTTTAGAAAAAATAGGGAAACAGAGAGGAGAATGCTCCCAGAATGTTCTTTGGCAGGAAACAACAACAACAAAAAAAATAGACACTGGAAGTTTCTTGGCAGGAGGGGAGAAAAGGGAAAATAAACCCCTACAACCCTCTGTGAATCTTACATTCAGGGGCTTCCTGGAGGACAGTCTAGTGGAACTGTTTTACAGAAAAAAGTAAAGARCTAATCTGAGGAAGGAAATCTGTTTCTCTGCTACAGTCTACCTCATGTGAAAATACAGAGAACAGCAGTTCTCTGACCAGCCCCAAAAGTTTCATTCCCTCCTTTGCTAGGCACTTTCATTCTTGAACATTTTTGCCATGGAAAGGGTTGCTTGGGAAGATGAGAGGGAACATTGGCTATCTGTGAGCGCAATGCTCATCACTACGTCTTTCCAATCCAATCAGTGAGAAGACATTAAGAACAAGAATATACAGCCAACTCATCACTTAGTGGAGAAAAAGAATAGGGATAAGCAGCCCTCATGTTATTCCCTCCTCTTCCTCTTTTTAAACACCCTGAGTGTAGCTTTGAAAGAGGGGATAGGTGTCAAAACATACAGGTCCAGCAGGGTTTTGTCAAAGAGGCAGCTGATGACCCAAACTGTGGTCTGCCCTGGCTGAGGGAGCACAGAGGAGCAGCGGAGATATCRGCCATCAGGAAACCCAGGCAGAAGAAAGGCTCAAGTTGGGCTCCATTAGTTTTCCTACTCACAGAGGAGTCAAAAGCCACTGAGACAAAAATTTAACAGGCTGTAGAGAAGCAGGGAGTTCTGACAGTGCAGCAGGTTTTTCTCCCCGCTTTGGCCACATCAGTGAATAAAGAGTCCCAGAAGCCTCCTGAGGCACGTGGAGCTGAGGTACAACGGCAGGAGCCTTGCAGCAGAAGAGACTGGGGAAACTAGCGTCCTCTGAAGCAAATTCTGACATTTCTTATTTACGACAGGAAACCTCAGCCCAAAGGTCCCCAAGACAACGTGGTCCTCCTTGCTCGGGGAAGCCGCAGCGGCGCCCCTGACCACAGGTCTCTTCCCTCTGCTGCTGGTGCACAGGCAGCCCAGCTGGAACTGCCTCACGCGGCGCCTYCCCTGCAGAGGCGACTTTTCTGCTGGATTACCAAGCCTTTCGCCTGCCCGCAGACTCCGAAGCTTAAAAGGTTTACAGCCAGCTGGCCATCAGCTCATCCTGGGATCATCAGGATTTTTGCCCCTAACCCTCAAGAGGCTTGCGAGGTCTCCTCCAGAGCTGATATTTAACATCAGCCCAGTTGGAGAACATCTTCCAGAGCACCTGGCCCATACCAGTGGAGCTGACTGGGACCAGTCTGTCTTTGGAAACTGGAAACACTTCAGGSATGGGATTCTCAACAGCGGGATTACACCACTCCACGAGAAGTCTAATTTAGTAGAYGCTAGTAGATTTACGCTGCCTGCTCGGAAGCCCCGAGCTCCCCTGCCGGTCASCGCGCGCCCCGTCGCTGCCCCCAGCGGCAGCACCGTCGGAGGGCTGGCCCRCCGAGCCAAAGGCACGCGGGCCCCTGCGCTCAGCAGCCAAGGCCTTCAGCAACCTCACAGCTTCTCTGCGTCTTAAAGAGCTTGTGAGACAACTCAGCATGGTATTTTACTTACCCATTTGGCCTCCCTCTTGGTCATAAGCAAAAAAAAAAAAAAAAAAAAAAATCTTTATTTACAGAAATACAGCAACGCTTACGCTGTTCGGACCCCTAGGGTTTGCAAGCACGCACGAAGCCGCACAGAGAAGCACACCGTAACAAAACAAGAGGGTCGTACCATTGAGGAAAGTGTCCTGGTCAGGAATGAAGAAGGCTCCTGAGCACATTGCTGCCAGAAGGATAAGCTTAATAAACCAGAATCTGAATGCGAAAAAAAGAGAAAAGAAAAAGAAAAGATCATCTGGATACAATAGCAATTAACAACCCAAGTATCATAAGAAATCTCTATTTAAAGCTCAAATTTTAAGTAAGAGAGAATCAGCCCGTGTTGGCTGACTGTCATTTACGTTCATTGGTACTTGATCGGGTCACGTCCGACGTGAGCAGTAAAACCAACGCGCGGTTGGTTTTACTCGACCGGAAAACGGGCAAGACCAACCTTAGAAGAGGCACGGAAATCTGGCGAGCAAACACACTTACCCGTTATGAATGTACGCTCGGCAGCTTTTGCTGTTGTTTATTTTGATAGTGAGCAAGAAGAAGAGGAAGAAGAAACAGGCCATCCCAAAGCAGACTTTGTACACGGCGGAGTACCCCACCAGCTTCTCGCACGTCTCTCCCGCCTGCAGGCCCTTGCACAGCTGCTCGTAGAAAGGGATCTGGAAAGCACAGCAAGTCACGCGCCGCRAGCGTGAGCGCAGGGCTCCCCGGGACCGAGCCCGCAGAAGCCCCCGCACCACCACCGCGCACTGGCTTCGCTTAACACGGGCGCCTTTCGCCGGCGGCACCCCTCAGCCCGGGCCTCGCGGCTCGGGGGACGCGACGCCCCGCAAAGCGCAAGTGC
>NW_028186945.1:3643490-3662934 GCF_003343005.1 Rhea americana | reverse complement strand
CGCCCAAACCGCGCCGCGCCGCGCGGCGGCAGCTCCCCTCCCTCCATCGCGGCCTTGGGAAGGGCGTCGGGCCAGCTCCCCTGACACACACACACACATATATATACATATGTATGTATTTTTTTAAAATTAGCAGAGGGGTAGGAAAATTCCACCTTTTTCTTCGCTCATTAAATATTTGCCTTCGAGGCCTTGCCCGCGGCGCAGGAGGAAAGCAAACAGCTGCACAGCTTGGCCTCAGTTTCACCACAGGGACGTGACACTGAGCGCTCGAAAAGCGGGTTTCCGTGCCCAGGATCCCCCCACGTGCGGCGGCCTTGCAGTGGCCGAGCCCCCCTCTCYCCASCCCAGCCGGGGGGCTGTTCGGCTGCTCAGAAATAGAAGCATTTAATTAGAAAGCCACCGACCATTTCAAAGAAATAAAGGCCTCTCTGTATGCTAAAACCCCCCTCAGCTGAAGCTGGTGAGACTAGTTGAGCAACACATCAAAACCTTTAAAATTCAATSATGGTTACCTGCACAGGTAACCAAAGGAGACAGAAAACACATGCCACGACAAAGCACGGTACAAATAAAGAATTCGGGGAGATGAAGCAGGAATCAAGACTGCAGAAAGCATTCAAYCGGGGCCAACTTCATGCAAGAAAAACATAAAGATTGTGGGCAACTTCATCCACAAACATTTACAAGAAAGAAGGAAAAAAAAAACAGCCTTCACTTCTTTCAGCAGACAGGTAAACACGCGAAGAGAGGGAAGGGGAAGCACAAGCAGGGCTGCAGCACAGACGGCAGGACCGAGCGGAGACGTAGGCGGCGCGCTCCCAGCTGCAGGGCTCGCACGCTTCCCATCGACTGCCCGCTACCAAAGCCAGTCAGAAGTCCAACAGCCTTTACAGCAGTTACCCCCAAAGAATAAGTATTTTAGCAGCTCATGATAACAGAGTTAAGATGTTTGCTTGTGAAGTGTACAGAAACRGAGGAGATCTGAGCTGTGATACAGGGCTGGTCCTAGGTGGGCTAGAACCAGATGGGAAGATAAAAAGCAGAAGGTTTCAGTGCAGCTGTGTCATATTAGAAAAATGAATTCAAGTTGTGCCATGCTGAGATACTCTTCTATAAGTAACTCAAGGCTCAGTAGCACTGTTTACATTGCACAGTRAGTGAGTGGGCCTGTCTAACTTGCATCCAGGAATTTTCAGAGCGCTCCTGAGAAGCCACCTGGTGCCYTTCCTCAGTCCCAAGGCGTAAGGGAAACGTCAGACTGTGCACACKCACCAGCATTCATAGAAAGTAAACAGACTGACTGGAAAAATGAAGAAAAACTATCAATGCCCCAGAAATGCCAGGGAGAGCAACTGGGTGATCAGTTTTCAATTTTTTGCTTATAATTGCCATCAATCATAACAGATTTAAAAGGCACATCATACTGAACAGATTTAAAAGGCACATCATACTGAACTAAGCAATATTTCTGAGAAGATTAGATGCTTGTTTGTAAGCAGGCAGATTTCTGTAAGACCTGAACTTGGTACCAAACTGCATTCTGAGACTCAAAGAAGAAACCAAAAAATACCACGGAACTTGTTTAATCAACTAGCTTAATAAAAACAGATCTCCAGGTAGCTGTAAATGGTAAACCGTAACTTCTTTAATTGTGTAGGTTCCTGAGATCTTGAAGGGATTTCTTGACGTCGCATACTTTTTTCCCTTCTGCAGTAGTCTCCTTGCAGATCAGGCTGACAGCGAATGGATGGATTTGCAAGAACAGCGGCTGAGCTTGCGCCTATGCAAACAACGAGCTCAGCCGCTGTGCAGCACGCACAGCGACCACACGCTCATCATCCGTGGCCACGGGGTCCTGCRGGGCTGGGCACCCTTTCTGAGGCACTGGCGATCCCGAAGTAACAGCACAAGAAGAAAACCAAACCCTTGGGGACCCTGGCAGATAACGAACGCGAGCACGATGGTGGTCACGGAAGGGCTGCTCTAAGGACCTGTGCATGCTTTCACCAGAGGGTCACCTGCTGCTGGGAACGATTCATCTGGGCTCTCAATCACCGAAAGTCAAAAAAAGACAAAAGTGACCTTTCAATACTCTATGCCAACCACTCTGGCCAACTCGCAGCCCGCACAGCGCAGGGGCTGCTATGCTCTCCCTCTGCCAGCTCATGAACGCATGGATCAGTTACTCYGGCAAGTTCGATACAGTGAAATATTTACCTTTATGTTTTTAAAAGCAACATAATCTGAATTCTTTGGCCTGCAAGTGGGAGACAATGTAGTCTTACCCAGGAGCTGCTCTCAGGACATTAATGCCTCTGCAGCTGCGTTAGCAACAAAATTATCAGGGTAAATCAGCAATTCTCAGAGCACAAAGCCCTTTGCTGCAAGGGCTGGATCCACTCGAGCAGGTACAGACCGTCCTGAGCTTGCTTTGCCCTCGCCGCTCCCATGCTGGCACCCCAAATAACGGCGTGGCTCTGAGCCAACATGCCCACCAGCCACCGCCAAGCTCGGGGCCACTGGTGCCCACCCCTGCGAGAAACGGCCTCGCGGACAGCAGCGAGCGAGAAACGCGTTGGAACAGGGCTGAAGACTGCCTTAACCTGGGTGTCCTCGTCAAACAGAGGGGGAACGTGGCAAATGGGATTTTGTGATAGAAGAGAATGGGGAAAGAAGACGTGTACATGGGTGCAGGGACAAAGAGGGAGCACAGTTTTTAAAACCACCTGTCTTGAACAGCTAAGATAGGGGACAGAAAGACAAAAGCCCATCTGATCAGAACACGTATCCTGCATACAGAGCTGAGTTCTTACCAGAAATACAGCAGCTGCAGGCAATGGGCAGCTGGATTAAAATATATATATTTTTTCTTCCTAGCAAATTTGTGTTTTCGCATACTGTAATGCAGTTAAGGACCAAGATCTAAATCTGGCTGCAAGAAAAAAGGTCTGAAAAGCATGCTCTGCCTGAACACAATCTTACAAACCTGAAATGCTTTCACACAAGTGGACTGGTTTCACTGCAGTTTATTTTCCTGAATACCGCTTTCTRATTTTCTTTCATTATCTAATTGAGACATTGACACTTTCAGGACAAAACCTACAGTTTTGAAATACCCTTTATTAAAAACAATCAGAACAAACAAAAAAAAATCAAAACACTATTTCGATAGACCAAAACAATTTTTTYTCTCTCTCTCCCCTCCCTCCCCCCCAAATTACTCTTTCAAAGCCTGTGAAACACAATGTCTGAGGGTAAAGCTATACCTGTTCTGGTAACTGGAGAAAATACACATGGACCTAGGCATAGATGTTTCCTTGTTACTGAAGTTGTACTCCATTTTTTGCTTGCTCCTCCTAAATCTATTCCAGACACTAACACTCAGACCTCTTTTCTGGTCAAAAATCATCCTTTCCCTTACTAACCCTCCACTGCTTCTTGCTTCTCCTCCAGACATCAAACAAATGCCTTGATATCTTTCAATATTTTTCATAATTTAGCCCTCCAGGCCTCTCTCCCATAGTGTCCTACATACACAGGAGCAGCTCAGGGGAGAGGGAAGACAACTGAAAAAAACATAGAAAAATCTCTCCAAAAAGACAGTGTCCTTTCTTTCTTCAGTTCTTAAGGCTCACCATACAGTACCTCAAAATGCTGCCAGCAAGCTTAGGAATCAAGGTTTTGATACTGTAACCAAACACTTCATAGGTACTGCACCCTTCCACTGATGGAAGGTTTCATCTCCCTGCCAAATTTGGTGAGGACRTGGAATCAAGCTCACTCCTTTTTCCATCCATGTTACAATGCTTAGAGCAGGGGCCCCACTGGCACCTGCAAAGGAACTGGAAAACTACCCCAAACTTGTGGGACAGTTGGTGGCCAAATACTGAAAAACTTCTTTAAAAGTCTCTCTTTAAGCTGTCCRAGAGAGATGTATACTTGCTGTGGCTTACTCCCAAAATAATTTCAAAAGTCTAAAAGCTACAGTAAATACTTTTAGAACTATTTCAGACTTGGGAATTTATAGCCAATCAACAAAACAAAGAAAAGCATTTGCAAGAGTTAGATTCCTTTCACATAACATTAAGATGATTATTTGATCTCTACACTGGTAAAGGAGACACATGGTTCTATGCCAAGATTCTGGCTTGGTAAAGGACTGCACTAAAATATGTTTGCCAATTTTTAGCATTAATTTAATATTACAAAAATTCCAATTGAAATTAATTCAAACTGTCTCTTCTCAACAAAAAGAAGGCAAGGCGCTAGAAGCATCATGCAAAGCTTTTGCTTACAGTCTTGCTTCAGGAGCTGGGACTACTCCATGATCTGGCCCAAAGCAATGGAATCAGTAAGTGCCCAGCACTTTCAAAATACATTTCATCATTAACCAGTCTCAGCTTTCCAATCTGGATAAATACTTTGAAGTTGTACTGTACTACAACTGGGCTGAATTAGCTTCAGGAATCTTTGAACTTTAAACAGCCCAGAACATAATTATTAAATCAGAGGTCAGATAAAGAAAGCCTACTTTCAGAAGCCCCATTTCCCATTCAAAGCCRTCAAATGCTCTAAATTAAGAGGGCAATTATCTTTCAGCTTCACAGTAACAGCTACTCTTTGTGTCATTTCTTCCTACGGCTGAGCTTTCAACAATAAGAACTGGAAAAGAAATTTGGCAATACTGAAAAGCATGCTGTTGAAGCCTGCTTAATGACTTTGAATCACTTTTCTGTTTGGATGAAACRTTCTTTTTTGTTAGGGATACAAACGGCATTAAAATCATACTACTAATGGAAAATGACTGTATGAAATTTGGATACGAGCGTGTAATTTGTCTTCCATAYACTTCAGTACCTTGGATTATTTACTTCATTGCCAGTCTAAGCATTTGCTAAGTCAAAGTAATTCCTGGCAGGCAATTTCAGCRAGCACATGCTAATCAGTTTTAAAGTCACGAAGAAACATCATGTCTGTATTGGGCACTTTTACAGGGTTACCATCAGCTTCTGATGACTGGCAGCTATTAGGAAAGGTCACAGAGAGGAGCACAGAAACCCTCCAGCCAGCCTTGACATAAGCCAGTGAGCTCATCTGTGTTGCATTCACAGGGTGAATTCAGCTGGACCCAGAGGGAAGGGTTCACAGATAACAAAGACAACCATGTGGGGTAAGCAGAGACTCAACGGGACCAGCAACTGATCAAACCAGGAAACAGCCTCAACCGTGATCCTGCTGGCGCTCCCTCTGTGGGGGGGTAACACCAAGGAGCTAGATGCCTGCAGCGACTGAGGCCTTCTGAACCTCTAGGACAAGCTGGGTCACACCAGCACAGCGGGCCTCATGCCACATTTGATGCAGAAACTAAGTTTCAGTCCTGCACTACTTAACTTTTAAAAGCTAAATCTCCTTAAAAATGGACTTTTTTTCTTGTATTTCCAGAGGACGAGAGTTTGTACTACTGAGACTGCCTGTGTGGCTTAAAAAAAACCAAACCAAAGACATGGTACAACAGCTCTAGTGTGTGGCCTCAAACAGGCTGGTGAACATTTAGCTGAGGAAAGCTATGCCAAGACTCTGAAAGCAACTTGATTTTAAAGTCTAGTTTTGGCCATAGCTCTCTTCATTCTTTTGAAGCTTTTTAATTAAAAATACAGTTAGATCTGTACTGTATCTGCTGTGGTTAGAGGCCATGGGAACATGATGATTCACACACACTTAAGAAACCCTTTGTAAAGGATTTAGCATTGTGCATTGTGGTAGTTTGTCACACAACGCCAAAAACACAGAATTAAAATTATAAATAATTTTATAAATAAAATTATAAAATTATAAATGCAGCACTTGAAGACTTATCTTTTTAACTTGATTTTTCTGCTTCTAAACTAGTTGCCAGAGACAAATGTGAGAGTGAACTTGTGAGGAATCCCATGCCAGAGGTGCCTTTACTAGCTAGGACTAGGCTGCCCTTTCCTTTTTCTCTGCTATTACTTTGTGAGTTCTGTCTGACAAAGACCAAAGAATAAAACATCTCCTTTAAAACCCACGCTGAGGTTCCTGACAAATTTCTCAACTGAAAAGGTTTACCAAAAAAATAACTTGTTCTACCATAGCATATCCCATAACTGACTCTAGTGAAGCCACCTGCCCAGCCAACGTGGGCTGGGTTTACTGCAATGGGTTTCTACACGACAAAAGAGGAAGAAAGCCACTACATGATCCTTTGTTTTTCCYCTTGTGAAATAAACTTGAAGGGTGAGCAACTGACAGGAAGAGGCAGAACAGAGAAACATGTGCCTTCTGGGTTTTGAAGGAGTGGGGTGAAAGGAACTGACTGTCTCTTGATCACACGGGAACAGTCCCTGGAGGAAAGGCTGGAGGGATTGCCCGTGTACACGAAGAGACCTGGAAGGAGCCCCAATTCTCTTCAGGACTAGTAGCGGAAGTGTGTCTCTTACTTACGTGCACTTTCATTTCATTAGCTACTGTTGTTGACATCATGACACAACAGATGATAGTCACCAGGATGAAATAAAGCGCATACATGAAGCGGGTACTTGTTGACTGCTTTATCTTGGGGCAGCATTTGCAGCATAAGGAACAAGCAGCGGTACCACAGCAGCAGGCCAGCTGGAAAGCAAGACAAAAACATAAGTCATTCCATCATCATTGCTAGGTTTCCAATGCCTAAATCAAAACAGGGAAGCTGGGAGACTTCCCAAGAAGCTCCAGAATTTAAGTCATCTCCTCCCATCTGATCAGTATTGAAGTGCAAACAGGTTGTCCTGCTTATCAAGTCATCAGGTTTAAACATACCAATTTCTAGTTTCCCCCCATATTAAGAATGAAGCTGAGTATGAACTGCTCCTGATTGCTTAATCCTATTTTCCAATACCTCTATGCAGTTTATGGTCCTGGYATGTTTTGCCCAACAGAACAGTCACTGCAGTGTCAGGCCTCTCTTTCCTGTAATACACCCTCCCGCCTCTACGGTGAACAAACAAATCTGGGCAAGAAGGACACAGATTGCAGATGTTTGCTTTTAGTGTACAGAAAAGATGACTGTTTCTGGTACAAGCAGGAGATGGGTTTTACTTCACGACAAGCTGTATATTTGTCTTTTCAGTTCAAAGTCATGCTGTACTTTTTAAGGTGTGGTAAACACATACAGGAACACACTTTTTCTTTGCCACAAACTTTCTGTGCTATTAAAGACTAAGCAAATTAAAGGTGAGAAGCTGCTGAAGCCACACTTTGGGATAGTTGTGTTCAAGGTTTTATAACCAACAACAAAAACACTGACAGTCCTACATCTCCTGGGCAGTAGAGGAAGAGCATGCAAATATATTTTCTTTCTAGCTTACTGCAAACAAAGCAAGAGATGTGAACGCGAAGACTGTGTGTGTGCGCGCACATGCATTTTATATATATATGTGTGTGTATATATATATATATGTATACATATACATATATATATGTATGTATGTATGTATATGTATATATATGGGGCCAGGGGCACACAGCACACCGTGAGCTGCTGAGGCCACTTTGCCCCGTGTTTCCTCAGCCCCGCGAGGTGACGCAAGAGCAGACTTGCAGCCCTGCCCAGACGTTCAGGAAATCCCACTGCTGTACACGATGGCTGGCATTTCTTAGTCCTCACCAAGGGTTTCCCAAAGGCACTTGTTTTTTCACCGAGGGATATGTTCTAATCAGCCAAAAACATGTTTAAGTTGCCCTGACAAACTTCACTTGCTCATAGGTATCTTTAGTAAACTATCACATACTATCTTCCTCCCAAGACACTTCCTCTTTCAATATTGATGACTGTCCAGCCTTGAGAAAAAGGCAACGGTTTAATAAGATTGTTTGCAGACATGCGTATCATATCAGATACACGAAACTCACATTTACACTGGTTGGTCAAAGAGCCCTAAATCACTGAGGAATTATCTTGAAAAGACTCACAGCTTATTATTTCCTTGCGGTTATTATCAGTTGCAACACCCAAGCTCAGGCTTCCTGCCTGCAGCCCCACACAACGGATATATCAAATAAAGCRAGGTTTCATCTACCGATGGCTGCTCAGCTTTTACAACAAATAAAATGGGGACGGCCCAACTCAACTCCTGCTCTGCAGCGCTCTCAACTCGCACCGAACCTCATGCCAAAGGAGAGAGCAGCCTCAAAGCAAGCAACTGCTAAAACTACTGGGAAAAAACAAACAAACAAAAAAAAACCCCACAAACACACAGACCAGCCCTCTCCCCCCAAAATATACAAATTTCATATCGTGAGGATTAAACAGAAAGAGCTCACACTGGCACTGAAGTTGGAATGAAAAGCACTGCGTGCATAAACACATAGTGCAAGGGTACTTCTGAAACAGAAGGCAATGGGGGCTGAACGGATATTTTAATTTTGATATGTACTGAAATTAAGTTAACGTTTAGAGCATCAACCACTAGACAAACAAATAATGAAGCTATACCAAGTTACTGATTCAGCAAACAAATGGAATAATAGTATTTCAAATCAAAAATGAATCAGAAAAGTATAAACCATCCACTTAAGAATTATGGAAGGAAAAAGAAGAAAAGAATGATCAGACCAGTACTGGAGCTCTTTTTGATCTGTATCAACTTAAAGATTCAGACTATCCAGGATGAACTTCAACTGCTGACTATGTTCACCATAAGGTTAAAAACTATACTAAAGAATTAGAGATATGCAGCTTTGGCATTTGCAAGAGGGAGAGGGGAACAACATTTCCTAAGCCAGGTGCTACACAGCTCTGCCAATGAAACCTCATTCATGTCCAGCAACGTGTCTGCTATTCCWGTCCTGGATGTCTGGAGCTGCTATTTAAAGCAATCAATACTTAAATAGAACATAACTCATTTATACTTCATACCAGATTATTTAGAGAGACTTTAATGATAGCTTCTACTAGCTGCTAGGTAATCTGTAAACTGGCAATATTTGTGAAAAATACCAGTGCAGCCACCTTATTTCAGATGCACTCCTTTAAGCATTCTGAATAGCCATGGAAATGCTAGAAAGTTGGTTAGGTTATCGTGCCACAGCCTCAAGTCTCTCTCTTTTWAAAAGAATTCCTTTTCTCCCCCCTGAACTCTGGCTCTGAGCAGCTACATTCCAGAGTGGACCACAATGAAATGGGTGTTATCCAAATGTAAATGAAAACGGTCTCTGTGTCAAGAAGTAAGATGCTGGCAGCACATTCCTGGTCTGAGAGGTTTCAAAGATGTTACCTGTGGATGACAGAGCTCAAGGCCACCCCCACAGCAAATTCTCTGTTAGCGAGGTTGCCTTAAAAAGCAGCTACGCTGTGGAGTCTCTCTAATGCCACATGCCTTACTATAGGAATGGCCCAGCTCATCTCACTTCGTTCTTCTCACCACTGCAAGATCAGCTGCCCTGCCCAGGGACTCAGGACCTATAGATGCAGAAGTGCAAGCCACTGAGAAATCTCTGAACACATTAAAAAAAAAAAAAAAAAAAGCTGTGAAGAAGCAAGCAGTGTCACAAACGTTTTGCATGTTATTTAGCTGATCATTAAACAAATTTTGCTGATGATACCAAGCTGGGAGGAGCGGCTGATACACCTGAGAGCTGTGCTGCCATTCAGAGAGACCTGGACAGGTTGGAGAGCTGGGCAGAGAGGAACCTCAAGAGGTTCAACAAGGGCAAGTGCAGAGTCCTGCACCTAGGGAAAAATAACCCTAGGCACCAGTACAAACTAGGGCTAACCTTCTGGAGAGCAGCTCTGCAGAGAAGGACCTGGGAGTGCTGGTGGATGACAGATTGACCATGAGCCACCAACATGCCCTTGTGGCCAAGAAGGCCAATGGTCTCCTGGGCTGCATTAGGAAGATGCAGGTCTAGGGAGGTGATCCTGCCCCTCTACTCAGCCTTGGTGAGGCCTCATCTCGAGTACTGTGTACAGTTCTGGGCTCCCCACTACAAGAGAGACATGGAGCTACTGGAAAGAGTCCAGYGTAGGGCTACGAAGATGATCAGAGGGGTGAAGCAYCTGCCCTATGAGGAACAGCTGCGAGAGCTGGGCCTGTTCAGCCTGGGGAAGAGGAGACTGAGGGGGGATCTTATCAGTGTGTACAAGTATCTGAAGGGAGGGTGTCAAGGGGACAGGGACAAACTCTTTTCAGCTGTCCCATGTGACAGAACAAGAGGCAATGGGCAGAAACTGAAGCACAGGAAGTTCCACCTGAACGTGAGGAGGAATTTCTTCACTGTGAGGGTGACAGAGCACTGGMACAGGTTGCCCAGAGAGGTTGTGGAGTCTCCTTCTCTGGGGATATTCAAGGGCCACCTGGATGCAACCCTGTCTACCACACTCCAAGTGACCCTGCTGAGCGGGGAGGTTGGACTAGATGATCTCCAGAGGTCCCTTCCAACCTTACTGATTCTATGATTCTATGAAATCTGCAGGGGAAACATAGTCATGGATCATCTCTGATTTTCTCTGAACACTCATTTTTGCCAGACCTAGTCAAAAGCTGAAACCTCTCAGCACAAATTCTGGTGAAAAAACAAACGATAATTCTCATCCTATTTTAGAGCAACAAAAGCTCCTCCAAAGGATAAGTCCTGAAGAACAAGATGTGCTTCATCATTTTCAGAACAAAACAAAAACAAACAAACAAAAAACAAAAAAACCCAAAAAACAAACGAACAGAACCCAAGACCAAAAACTTCAACAGGCAGGGCTTGAGAAACTTGGTCCACATCTACAGAGCCGGGAGCTGAGCTCTCCATCCCAAAATGCGATCCCTGGGAGTCCTGGGTTCCCAGGAGCCCAGCACCTCAGCGGCAGAAAGTCAGGCTGCTCTGGCAGAGGTTTGTCACATCTGCAAGAGATTCTGGCTTAAACTCTTTCTAGTCCAAAGATTCCTGCAAGTTAGCGGTAAGCACAAGTATGTTATGGCCATCCCAGTTCCCTCTCCACTCTTACACGTCCTCTTTGTTTATGGGCAGTAATTACACGGACTACAAAAATATTTGTGCTTTCCACACCTCCTCTGCTATGCTAATCTACTGAAGGCAGTCAGGCCTGGTTACCTGCTCTGCTCACTGCTACCCTTCAGGAGCTCAGAGTGTGCAATGACAGCATATTTGAAATTCTGAAATTTGAGCATCCAATATACTTGCAGAGAGTTCAGTGATTTGAGTTGGCTCGATAATGTTTGATTTGACACATTGGCTTCACAGTACTGGCTGTGAAAAGCAGCAGTGGAAACTTTTTTGGTTTTTTTTAATACTTATTCAATGTATTCAATGTACAGTTTCACAGCCATTTCTTTTGGTGGCAGATTGGCTTTTGAGCTACTGGCTCTCCCACAACCCTTCTCCTCTGCCAGTCTTGCACTCTACCCTTGCACAAGCATTTCACTAGCACTTCTATAAGAGCTGTTTCTGCTGCTGGGGGTAACCAAATAAATAAATCAGCTGTGTTAAAAAAAAAGAAAAAAGGAAAGAAAAAAAGAGGAAAGGAAGATGAACAGTCCTTCTCAGTTGCTTGATGTTTGCTATGCAATGACAAAACTACTTCTACCATTTCAACCGAGGGGACAGCACAGGTCAGTCCTATGCGCTTTGACCCAACTATTCCACCTCCTCTGAACAGACACCTTCCAATGGTATTTTTCTGTTGTTTCATTTGAGAAGAGWGCAGAAGGTCCCTGTCAGACCAGGGCGATGGTCATTTTATATCCACACAGTGAAGACCAGAAGCTAGAAACAGTACAATAGAGACTACAAAGCAGCCCTAGTCAGGGCTAACCCTTTTTCCAAGTATAGGTAGCCTTGGATATATTTGCACATTTCTGTCTTATTTCAACTTGAGGAACACCTATGGTTAAAAATAAAATAGGTGAGGCGGGTTAACAGAACAGAGTAAAAGCAGGTTTAGCGCCTTGTGTGAGAGCTACTCTCTTCCTATAATGAACAGTCCATCACCATATACTTAACACCTGTCAAGTGTAAATTTTTGCAAGTCTATGATCCAAGTTGATAAATCAGCAGAACTAGATACGACAGCAATGTTAAGCATGCACCTAATTATTTACATGCAAGATTGATGTGTAAAGTGGATACGTACTGCCTTTTTATAGAGGCTTTTATTTGCTTTTATAGAGACAGTGACATTTTAGGAAGGTATTTTCCACAGACGTTTCCAAAAAAATCTCAAGGGTCACTGAAAATATTTTCTGTAGCCATTAAAAGAAGGTGCATTAAAACAAAGTGCATCTCAGTACAGGAGCTTCAGCATTGCTGCCCAAAATAGCCTATGGTATTTTTAACATATACAAACCATAGGAAAGTAGCAAACTTGCAACAGCAAAGCATTCTTCCTTTTGGGAGACTTTAGCAGAAATGGTAAAAATCAAAGAGAAGAACAGCAAATAATAGGATTAAAAAGTGCCTGCTTATATGAAATTAGGACTTAACAGTGCTTCTTCTCTTTCCTCCTAAATTACTGCCCCAACAACGTAGACAGAAAGATTACACGCCTTCCGGCCACTTCACAAAGCAAAGRAATGCGCCTTGCTGAAGCTTCTGTTCATGAGGGCTTAAGTTTTTCACGAATTGTTTGATTACTTGACTACCAGCATTAGCCAGGCCATAAGGTTTGCAAATAATGTGGTGAGGGATGTGTTAACAGCAAAGTTTATCAGAAATGSCCAAACAACTCTCACAGCCACCGGAAGCATCAAAGCAGACTGACAGAGCAAAGCAGCGGCCCCACGCTGCTGATGGCAAGAAGCGGTTACGCTCCGGCACTTGGACCTTTTATTTTGGGAAGSAACATCAAACAAGCAAACTACCCTGTTAGTGCGCTGCTTCACAGGAACGAGAGGTGCCCAAGGGCGCCCGGGGCTGGGGCCTGGGATCAGGCTGCTGCTGACGCCTCCGCTGCTATGCGGAGAGGCTGTGCAAAACCTTCTTCAGTYGGCTGCGTGACCGCAGAGCGGCTTGCTTGTCCCTGGGAAGCAACTAAATTCACCAAAGAAGCTTTATTTTGTCTTTTATCCATCTTAGCTGGCTTTTCAATGCTTCTTTCTTTAATATTCMGACTGATCACTTGGCCTAAGCCAAGAGATTGTGTGACCAGCATACCAGTAAATTAACTGGCAACCTGTTTTGGGGAGTACACCTCACACGGTGTGAACCGTGAAAAATTAAAACTGACTTCAGAGAAAAGTCACACCAGCACAAACATTGCTTGAACACTCCTTTCCAGCGAGGCTAATGTGCTTTAAATTGAATTTCTAACATGAAAGATTTGTGKCTGGCACAGCGGGGCAGAACCATCATATAGGAAGTAGTTCAAAACCTAAACAAGAAAGTAGCTCCTAGGACAGCTACACGGGGAGCGAAAACACGGGCAAGCTACTGCCAAACTCTGCAGAGCAGAAATTCAGCCCTTGACTGAACTGAGGATGAGGATCAGACATTACTAAGTGGTGACTCAGCTCAGCATTAGAAAAAACAAAGCACATCACTGAAATTTGTAAATTAAAGAGTGCTCCTCTCTTGATGGTTTTGGAAACTTCAAGACAATTATTTAGTCTGATACCGACCCCGTTCACATCACCCCGTTCCCAGCAGAACAGCTATTCTCCAGTCATTAGGCTCAGTACAGACTGTCCACATTTGACAGCAGTGTGAAATGGTCAATTTGTCCTTCCTAKCAGTTAATTGTATTTATCACTAAAATTAGCAAAAAAACAAACAAACGAGAAAATCCCCCTCTCCCCCCCCCAAAAAAATCCCTTGAAATTTGTGTGCTGCAGTTTTCAGACAGTGGTTCTTGCTGAGGCTGTCCTTGCTAACTCAGCCTTTTAAATACCTGGTGTTTTCTCCTTAATCATCAAGCAAGGAGCTCAAACTGTTCAGCCCAATTCTCTCATTTGAAGGCTATAAGACATTTCCTCCTGCAGCTCCAGGTTCCTGTCTGCTGTCCTGTCATTTCATAGTTTATGATTTTCTTATCTGCAGCTAATATTGCAGCCACATCTCTGCCCTTTACGGCAAAGGAGCTACTAAGTAGAGCAACTGGCAGATGAAAGACAAACCAGCAATAGCAAAGTCTGACAATTTAAGGCCATCACTTCCGTCCAAAGAGCAGATTTTCTCCAGTTTAAGCTCTGATGTTCAAGATGAGCACTCTAGAGGCAGAATGATATAACGAAGCAACACGGTGCATCACCAGGGATGGAAAGAACCTAGAATATGGTGTTAAAGGGAGATAATTACTTAAATCCATAAAACATACGAGTGAGGAAGCAGTTAAAACAAAAATCTCCATATATACCGATTTAAAATCATGCAGCTGGAACAGTCACTTCAGTTTTGAATAAACTGACAGCTCTAAGCCATTCTGCAAAGAGGTTTTGTCTTTAAAAGATATTTTTGGTACCAAGTTCAAGCAGACTTCAGGGGGAGAAAAGATATTAACACCTTCCTACAAACTGACAAAGCCAACAAACTGGAATGAAAGGTTGTTACTATTTCTTGCCATATCATATTCAAACAAAACCCTCTAATGGCCCAGAGCTTTGCTAAAGACCTTCCAGTGTCAGCACAGCCAACATCACACACATTTYCAGCCTGATAGACTCAAAAATGAAACCTTTTTATGGCTTCCTGTTGCTTATTTTTCTGTTCAGAATTGCTAAATAGCATTACAGAGACTACTTAAGAAATATCTTGAATAATATTTCTGAAACACAATTCTGTCAAACCACAATAAAAAAGGGAAAAACATGCAAGCTAGGTCTTKTCAGACAAAGTTAACAACAAATCCTGTTAAAATTTAGTTTACCAGATGATATATTTTGGATCAGTTTTACTGGGCAGAAAGAGAAACGTAAAACTTTCCATTTTCAGACTGTGAATTCTTTTATATATTTAAAAATCTGAGGATTACTAACCGCAAAGATCAATTACAGCATAATTACGACCAACTACGTTGATAACAAGATTACTAGGTGTGTCGGGACTCTCTTCAAAACAAACACAGAGCCAACTTCCCACACCAAATGTCCAGCAAACAGTACAGCCCTGAAAGCACTTGCCGGCTCTGTCACTCCGATAACCTTACACGGTAGCACAGCACTTCAAACAGGAAAAGGTTTTAAATCTGTCGGGAGAAGAGACGCAATAGCATGCATTCAAAACAGCAGAGATCCAATGATTTTATTTGAAATGAAGGCGCCTACATGAAAGAGGTCGAGTTCCTAAGAAAGCACTCAATTCAAGGATATCCTTAAAAAACAAGGATACTCTCAATGTTAGCGCTGAAGACTGTTCCTTGGATGACCTGAACAACGCAGGAGGTCAAACTAAGCAGTCAGAATGGTCCATCAGGTCCCCAAAATGTTAAGTGCCTGGCTTCCTACATGTCAAACTATTACAGCCCCACAGAGCTGAAAAAGAAACAGAAGTGTCATTAATTCAGGTAGGGGAAGATCCTTGGAAGTAACCTGAAGTCGAAGCGTCTCCCCAGGGCTCTGCTGAGAACACGGTTTGACCCGAGGGTGCATTTTGGACAACAGAAGCCACCAGCCCCAGACGAGCGCTGCAGCTCATGCTGCAGCCGCAGCTGGTGCTCTTGTCGGATTACTCCCCTTGCACGCGCACATCTTGCACAGCTACGAGTGTACGCTTTCTACTGCGAGCCTCAGCCGTGAAAAAGGCCACCCTAGAACACCTCCATGTGCARAAAAAGCAGCAACAGGATTTTAATCCACTCTCAAGGAAATAATCCGTTGCCCTTAAAGGTAAGGGTCCCGTCCTTACACTGCCTTCACTCTGCAGCCGCGGAGCGAAGAGTATTTCGGCCAGCTCTGTAAAACCACAACGCAACCAAGCAACGATCACTGCGGGACGTAAGAGGTGAACGCTGAAAACTTAAACATCAACAGGCACGAGAAAAGTATCTTCTGCCTCTTGTGCCTCCCCAGAGGRAAGATTACTTAGAAATCAGCCTAACAGAGCAACTGCCAAATGATGCAGCACTTAAGTGATCTCACTGTCGGCCAGTTGCTTTCACCTCCCTTTCCAGCTGTTTGTGAATGCATCAGCAATTTTTTTCCAAATATGATAAAGAGATGGTGGTCTCAAAAATATTAAGTTCTTACAATTTCYATGAAAAGAGGCAAGCGGGTCAGCAGAGGAAAACGATCTCTTAACCCCAAACAAAGAAAAAGCTGCAACAGAAGGTCACTATTAGAAAAAGAATCAACTTAAGATATCAACCTCAGTAGATAAAGCTGTAGAAAACCAAGCTTCACTAATTCAACTGCTCAGACAACCATTTGTTGCAAAATAAAACCTCTAYATTTTTGCAAACTGGGAAAAAAGTCTCTTTCCTAAGTGTATTTAAGAGCCCTTTAGGACAGGATAATATTCCAAAGCAGATCTCAGATAACTAGTTTCATCTTAAATTAGGACTGATAGAGGTGGGGGGGGGAGAGGGGTGTGGAAAGACAGCTGTGACARTGGCTAAAACCCATAACTTATCTTCTCACTTGGTGAGGTGCAGGTGAGGTGCAACCACCCAAGCCCCCTGCCGCAGGAAGGCCGCCCTCAGGAGCGCCGCGGTGAGCGGGTGCTGGGGAAGGCCACCAGCACCAGTGCTGGCACCGGGGCCCGATGGAGGGAAAAGTAAGGCTTTATCACTTTCTTTAAACTCTTGGAGTTAGAGGTCTGGGTATAAAAATAAAAATTTGATGTTCTACTTGTGGCACRTCTTACTGAATTGATCATGGGATATGATTTCTAAGTGCTGAACAGTATTAAAGAAAGCACTCAAGATTTGCCAGGCCTATAAAGTTAGCTTTGGACTGTTTCTAGATGTTAATAATTATCAGTTCTAACCRAAAAACACATCTTCGTGAACAACCCAGCTACAACACATCTAAAACCTACATGTTAAATATTTAAATTACATTTATTTAACTCTGGAAAAAATGTTCATTGTAATAAAGATTTTCCGCAACAGCTGCTTTTCTTAACCATGATCTCAACTTTATTCTCATGAGAATAACTACAGAAGAAAAGCCAAATGTAAAATCCTGTTTCCTGTCAATTTAAGCAGATGTTTTTATGTAATCAAAAGCAAACTCCTATTGTGGAGGCCCAAACCAGACTCTACCCTCATTGCATTCTGAAATAGAGTCTACCAAAGAAAGATTAGAAAAAGAGAAAATATGTAGCAAGTTTGTTACAGCAGAGAAACCTAAAATTTGCATTTCTCTTTGAAGTTTGGATATTGCCTGACACAAACTAGTTACAAAAATAAAAGTTTATAAATGGCCACATACCAGGGTCTACTTGGCAAGGATACAAGTTGCATAGCGATGTTAATTAAGACTATTTTTAATAATTTTCAAGTGCAAAAATCAGCAGAATCAAAGTACACTGAAATCTGGCAGCTTGCCACTGTTATCTTTTTAACAASAAGAATTTATTCTGAGAAATCTGAATGTGTTTATTCAGCCAGCCATCATTGACTGGATGTTTAGCACAGTTTGACCCCAAACCAAAAATAATAACTCATCTACTTCTCACCAGGAAAATTTGCTGGCATTAAGAAATGGGAAATTGGACAGCCAAGTCACTAGCTCACAGCACCACTTTGGTATCAGCCACAGGCATCCAAGTATAACTGCACTTTTACAACTCGCAGGGACGATYCCAAAATTCTCAGCAAACTCTCACAAAGCAAACCAACAGAAATCAGGAAAGATAGAGATGTGCAGGGCAGAAGTACTTCATACTAAAAAAATCATGGGATACCAAACCGGTTAAAATAGGATTTTTTAGGAAAAAAATGTATACAACACCAGTATTGATGAGGACTCATTGTATAAAGTTCATCCTTCCTCAAGGTTATCTTCTCCATATCTGAAGGCAAGATTAACTTCATCATCTGAAGAAGATTTAAAGAGAGGCCATATTTTTTTCTTGGTTTTCTAGCTTGATTAACACTACCTAAAAGCCATTYGAGGAAGGTGGGTTGACAGAGAAAGAGGAACTTCTATCCTGTTTGCTTGAGTACTAGAAGTCACATTGAACAAGCAACCTCACCCCATCAAGAGTTGAGATTTATCTACCTGTGAACACACACAAAAAAATCATTCTTCCTTAAAAAAAAAAAAAAAGTTCCATTGCACACTATTAAAAGACAGTTTATGCCAGTTATCTTAGCCTAGAGATAGGTCATACCAGTAAACTCTTACTGCGGATAACTCCAGCAATGTGCCATATCTGGATAAGTCTTACTTCAAAAACTAACGCTTGAGCCAGCAGAACACACCGCCCCAGGGTATTGCATAATTTTGGGGCATAATTTTGGCTTTACGACTGCATCCGCTTTAGGGCTTTTGCTTAGACACCAACATCACTATGGAGCTTAGTTTACTTCCAGACTTAAGTGACGTATCACTATCAATGAAACATTACTACAGATGCTACTACGTGGGAGAGCAACRTGTAATTTTTGAAATGCTTCAAAGTTTGGTCACACTAAAACAGCACGATTCCCCGCGAGCCTCAGCACAGGGCAGTTCGGGAGCCGCTGCCGAACAGCGCCTGCCGACCGCGCTGCCGCAGAGCGGGACCGCGGCTCCGAACCCAGGTTCACATGCTGCCAAAATACACGGGAGCAGCAGCAGCCAGGAGACCACCACCTCCTCCTCCTCCTCCTCCTCCTCCTCCTCCTCCTCCTCCTCCAAGCGGAGCCTCAGCGAGCGCGGCTACGCCCCCGCCCGTGGCCTCCTGCGGCCGTGTGCGTGAGCAGGTGCGGGGCAGCGCGCAGGGGAGCACGGCGTGGGGCGCGCACGGGAGCTGTCCCGGCCCGCTGAGAAAAATCGCGGCTGGGATTTCACGCTTCAAGAAAGATCTGAGCTTTTTCCAGGCAGTGCACACAAAAATAAGAGAGTGRCTGCAAGCTGAGCACGGACGGAGTGACCCGTGAGGAAACCCCAAAAATATTAGGACTGTTCAGGCCTTCAAATATGTAAAACAGCAAAAACAAGCTCTCTGGCTGGTCTGCTGCGGACAGGACAGGTGGCAAGGGGGTCTCTGGTGCAGAAACAGCTGGGAAAACGAAGCACAGGGATGAAGTGCCGGGGCGGGGGTGCGGTCTGGCCACAGGCCACCGGCAGGAACGCAACCCCCGCCGGGCGCACGGACGAGCCCGGTCCGGAGGGGCCCGCGCAGACCCTTCCCCGCTCCCACCGCCCCGGCGCGCCAACGAAAGCGGCACCCCAAGGCGCTCGACGCCGGCCGAGCCGCCGCGCGAGCCAGGCGGGCAGCCCAGGCGGGGCCGGCCCCTCTCCCGGCCCGGGCTGCGCCAGGCACCGCGCCCCTCCTCGGCTCCGGCGCCCGCCCG
>NW_028186945.1:3617362-3643032 GCF_003343005.1 Rhea americana | reverse complement strand
CGCACACGGCGGCCGGGGGCTCGAGCAGCCGCCCCCGCGACCGCCCCCGCGACCACCCCCGCGAGGCCGTCGGCGGTAACGGGCCGCGCCCGAGGATTTCTCAGCTCCCAGCATGACTTCTCTGCTGCTGCAACCAGCAGCCTAAATAAGGCTCCTGGTGGAAAGACTCCCTCCTTGGCTGCTTTGTTGCCTGTGTGTTCACGTAGATGCTATAATACCTACTGCAGGATGGATTCACACGCGTAGATACACATACCAGAAAGGAATTAGTATGGATTRCAGGATTTATTGCGTAAAAGTCCTTCCTTTTCCCTTGTATATCCAAACAAATAGAAACTTGATGCTTTAGGAAGAAAAAAYGTGTTTGTTTGCAGATCATATGATGAATCAGTATTACATAATTTGGTGTTCTACTGGGAACTGAAGAACCCAGAGGTGCTATCAGGGTAGGGTTTATAAGAAGCATATGTGCGCTTTACTTTTAATTGTGTTCTAACATCTGCATATACTCAGMCAGAGTATTTACCACTGATTAATACTAACTTTCAGATTATTTAGCAGCAAAGGACACCAGCTTGCAGGGATCCCAGATGGGAAGACCAGCAGCAGCCRTGACCTCAGGTAAGGCCAAATCAAGACCAGGAGTAGAAATCCAAGCACACAAATTTGCAGCTCCTCGCCCAAAGACAGAGGTAGAAAAGGAACTGAGCGACAGGAGGGAAAGCAGTACGGCCAGCAAACAGGCAGTGGAAAACCACTGATACCTTTTAACTTTGAAGCCTAGTTAAGTTCTTGACGAATGTGGTTAAGACACAGGAATGCAAATATCACAGAATAATAAGAAGTCAGCAAAACTATGTTCACTTCCTATTTTTGTTCCAGACTTCTTGTACAACCACAAGCAAGCTGACTGGTCAGGCTTTGCTCAATTTCCACATCTGTAAAATCAACTCAAAACACGAAGGAGTATCTGAGGTTTTATTTAAAAATAAAATTGTTGCAGTCAACTTTTTTGCAAGGAGAGCCTAGAACAGGTGAGTCATGGGCACAGCAGAAGAATACAAGTGGCCATACCCCAGGTCAGCCTACTAAGAGGTTGTAAGTGAGAAAACTCCCTTCACACAGTGCAGTGTTTTACTAATGTTCTCAACAGTTGGGACCCAGCTGTGTTCCAGACCACACACGACAAGAAAAGTCAGATGAGCTAATGAGAGCTGGGAAGGGACATCAAGACTTGTCCAGATTAACGACAGGATTCCARCCTACATCATCTCAGTCTCAGTGCAGCATCCCAGTGATATATGCTTATTTAGCAGTTTACATCTGGTGCCTAATCCAAAGTGTAACCTCATCTCACTGCCCCTCCTTGCGTTCCCACATTAGCGTCATGCTCTGTGTGGTAGCAACAAGCATTCAGTGGTGGGGAACAACAACTTCATAGCTCCATGCAGGTTTGTTAGTGCTAATAGCACTGACACAGATAAATCCAGCTCCTGCACTGAAGAAAACAGTGAGGCTCTATACAGGAYTTTTCAATCGGTTGGGCTCTGGGATGCACCTGGAGCTTTCAAATGAAAGCTTCATCAATAAAGAGGCTTGAACTTCCCCACTGTGCTTCTGACAAGCATTAGGCAGCCTAATAGTATGTAATGAGTAGACATTACCACACAAAAAGAAGCGTCACTGAAAAACTATCCATATTTAAAATAAGGTTTACTTCCCTCAAGCAGACAGATTGTGAGATGAGAAAAGGTTGTTGTGTTCCTCTATTTTCACTAGCCAGAAATCTCCATCCAGTAATTCCTGCCTCAGATAGTTCCTCTTGGCAGGGTGAACAGTGTCTCTTCGAAGAAATGCTAATTCCGATTTATGGCAATAGGTAATCTATTACCTCAGTAAAGAAAGAGAAGGTGCTTTGGCCTTGTTTTATATAAGGAATTTTACATAGATTTAAAAAGTTTTAATGAATCAAGACAGAAGATAATAAACATGTGCCAGCCTCAAAGATCATACAGCCTGAGAACCTGTGACACAAAGGGGTGAGAGGCTGAACGGGGACAYGAAGTGCCCTGTAGGAGAGTAGCACACTGAGCAGCGCCCAGGAGTGGACTTACTGTTCTGATCTCAGTTTAGATGTTGAGGGGAGAGGAAGGGAGGAAAGTTCTCGGTTAGAAGTTGTAACCACAGGGCTCTTCAGAAAAAATAACCCCAGTAAGACCCCACTTGCGCCCTAGGAGCAAGACACATTCCTCACTCCAGGCGTATGCAAGCACAGTTGAGTTATGGGCAGCATCTGAAGTCTCAGAAGCATGCCACCTTCAGCCACTTACCTTCAAGCAGCCTACAAAATTCTGCCTGCGAAATGCCCAGTCCTGATTCACATGCACTACTGACCTGTGCCACATCAGCTTTACTCAAGTCAGATACTACGAACCAGTTCAGTGTACACGAGTACTTCCTCAGTAGTCACATACACTGAGCTAGTTCATAGTATCTTATGTTAAGAACAGTAGGATGCTGCTCTGTTCACACCTTGTGAAATGCAGCAGCATTTTGGAATGATGCTCCCCTTATACTGTAATCACATGATTTTTTTCAATATTAAAGAAATTTCAGTTTGTGCCAGTTGTGCCAAGAGCACAAAACAGTCTGCATTCAATGAGAAGAGAAATATATCATCTGGAAAACCAGCCAAGTGGAATGAAATATAGAAAATCTTTCCAAATGTAAAKGCAATCAGGAAGAAAACAAAGTCAGATTCTATTAAACGTGGAGATGGCCCCTTACATATAATGCTAATTTACACTTTATAGGCTTATTAAAATATGAAAGATTTGAAAATGCTTTTTAAGTAAATGGATATTGCACTTGAACCTAGCAACCAGACATCAATCAAAAACGTGGTTATGRGAAGGAGGAGTGAGTGTGTGTGTATGCACGCGTGTTCTGGAAACCACAGCTCAAAAACCTCTTACACAGCTAATGACCTAACTGCAATGATGCCTGCTGGAATAGCAGTTTCCTGTAGAAGAGGCATTTCAGTTAAGGAGAGCCCCATGCAAGGATGTGATCAAACAGTAAAAATAAACAAATCAACACCTAGGAGTTTTACCTGTTTCTCTGCAGGCCATTGCAACCTTGCAGTCTTCGTGGTTACAGGTCATAATAAACTCTAAGTATGCACCAGCACCTGGTGAATCAGGGAAGTTTCCTGAGGATTACAAACCACTTCTCTCCAAATCCTCCTAGGTAAGTGATGTCACAAGTTACTCTCTTGAAGGTTAATTCATACGTAGAGTTTGTTGAATCATGTGAGTAATTTATTTAATTAAGTAAGCAGCCACAAGCAAAACAGCGCTGGGTGGCCGGGGAGTCTTAGCTCCACCAACGGTGCGCGCCTCCTTCACATACAGTCCCCTTTTATAGWCTGCTAGTTTTGGGACGCGTTGTAATAGCCTGGTGCGTTTTGCGCATGTGTGAGTTGCTAGGGGGGTCGTCTGAAGTTCTCTGGTGGTCGTGGAGAGGAAGGCCGTAGTCTTCCTCCGTCTCTTTATCTTGGCTTGTCTCCTTGTGAGTGATCACAGGTGTTTGCTTATCTGTTGTGTTGACTCCCTTTCGGGATGCTGTCCTGTGAGTAATTACAGGCGCCTGCTTATCTTTTCTTCTTTATCCTTTTGCCTTCAAAGGAATTCCTTCTTGGTGACCTCTRAGCAGCTTKTTGCTTACTTCAGCTCTTTATAGTCCTGCAAGATAGCTAAGGCCCCGACACCGGTTCCACAAGGGGTCATACAAACTATGGTTAGCACAAAAAGCTTATTTGCCTAACACCATGTCTCAACCCTGGTTGTTGTAAAACCTCATCCTCCCCCTCCACCGGCTTATTCCTCCTTTTAAACAATGAACAAATAGTTACAATTTATTACAAGTGACAACTTCCAGAACTTTTGAAAATCTTCCAAAAGCCAGTGTATCTAGGAATCATGCCAGGACCAGCCTCCACAGCATAGTACAGACCAGCTGTAGACCTGACAAAAAGTAAGTGGGAGCAGCCAACTTAGATGCTGGTTAGCAGTTGCAGCATCACAGAGGTGTCTTAATGCTCAGCTTGGTAAGCAAAGTGTAAGAGTGGGGGGAATTGCTCATTTGGGACACAGACACCACATACAGCTAATGCCAGTATTTAGCTTAGATTCCTTGGTTGTTGCACCTTATTTATTTGCATCTCCAGTTTTCACTCTGCTAAAAAAAAAAAAAAAAAAAAAAAAAAAAAAAAAAAAAAAAAAAAAAAAAAAAAGCATCACAGTAATAGCTCCAAAGAGTCCAATGAGACGTCGAAAGAAAAGAATCCCAATTTCAGGCTTAAGCTTTTATGATCCACACTTTCAGGTCATCAGTCACACTAGGAGCTACAGACTGTATTTCCTAGTGGTGGCTTAAAAAAAATTAATTGGCTTGGGATCTAGTAAAACAGACTCCTATTCTGTAGTATTTATTACCGCTGTAATAGAAAGATCACCTTCAAGGCTGTTGGGGGGAATGCAGGAAAGCACATGAAGCAACTACCACAGCAGAGAGAGTACTGAATGATCTGCTAAAGCAAGGAAAGAGTTCAAAGCTAAACGGAAGAGCAACTTGCAACTATTAAGTCTCTGAGATGGGGTGGGAACAGAGATGATCCATATCTGAGCAGCCAGACATCCATGTGGCCTTTCCAGAACATCAGGTTAGTCATTATGCTAATGATGGTATCTTCCACTACATCTACATCGTTATTAGTGTTCTGTAATTCACATTAATCTTTTCTAACCGGCAGCAGTTCTTAAAAAAAAAAAAAAAAAAAACTACAAACTTAAGAACTAGTCAAAGGTGGTTAGATTCTGATCAAATTACGTATATTAAACTGCTTGTTGGACTTGAAGTGGATTTGAAGCTTTTAGTATTAGGAAGTCTGATATTTCAAGGCAAATTTGCCAAAACCTTAAAAGCAAACAAACATAAGCTTTTTTTGTATACTAGTAAAGTGGTTGCTTGGTTCTTTTTTCACTCCAATGTTAACTCAAAGTGGATTAAAATTGCATTGTTTATTAAGAAAATACTAAAGCTTGTATATCAGTATTTAAACTTCTGCAATTTTATGCCTGATAGATTAGAATAGATATCTATCATAATATACAAAGGTAAAAACTGTGGTGGCACTACCCTTCTGCAGTGCCAAGATACTGATGTGAGAAAAACAGAGGAAGCTCTGAAGATACAGCTAAGTTTCAAATAGCAAGAAAAAGACAGTTTTATCAACATGGTAATAGACTTCTTTAGAACTGGCAAATTATAACCATTTGTTAACAATCCGTTAATTTACTTTGACAGTGAACATGTTTCTTAAAGAAAACCAATATTCCCTCAGGGATTGCAAATCCACACATCATGGCYTAAGCCTGCTTTGAAGGTACCTGCCTACCAGCCTGGCCCAAGCTGGAGATTTCCCAAAAGCAAACCACATAGTTCATATCCTGTTGTCAAAGTCAGTTTTGTGAAACTGTCAACATCCCTACTGCCTACATGACACAAATCTCTTGTAGCAGGCAATGAATAATATTCCACCACATGTGCTGCCTAATTAACAGTGAAATGCCCCCTTCTCCTTTCCCTTTWTACTCTTCTGTTTTTATCACAGTAACGAATGTTGGGTTGAATGTATGTAGGGCTGTTGGCACAATTTGAACTGACAGCACTATACAAGATGGTCACAACACTGATGGCTTACGTACGGACTAAAGTGGTTATTATGAGACGAACAAAATTTATCCAAATGATTCAGATTTGTCAGAGAAATGCAAGCTGAAGTTCTCAAGTTCTAAAACCCTCCTCCTAGGTAGGTTTTATAGAAGGGACAAATTTAATTCGCATCTTCAGGAAGACAAGAATCATCAGGTTTTCCTATACAACACTGTAGCTACTGTGGTGAACCTTTAAACACAATTAAAGGAAAAGCCCTGATTTTGGGGCCAAAAATAGACTGAAGCCATGCATGTCTCCTCCCCAGCCTCCCACATTATGGGGGTATCAGCAAGATGTATGCCAAAACACAGCCTGCTAAGAGTGTTTCAAATGTTCAATCTGGCTCTTCAAGGAAAGCTTCCCTTCTTYCAGAAATCCAGACCTCTCTCTATTTTATCTTGTTATTTTATTAAAGCCATTTAGAGACAATACCTTACTTCAGACAAGGTTGACTGAGTTCAGTATAAAAATACAAGGCTGAACAAATGGAACAGAGGGATTTGAAGAAAAGCACGTTAAAATTGTAGCTTTTTTTCCTAAAAACCCTTCCCTTCTCTCCAAGAAGGAAATGAGTATTAACAAGTCATAGATGAAGCCTGCAACTGAAATTGCAGAGTTGGAAAGCAATTGTTAAATTGGAGCACAYGAAGCATGAATAACTGTGCACCATAAGAAACTGCAAAGCAGGAGTTAGGAGAATGATGCATCTACAGCAAGTCATGAGAACAAGAACAGCCATTAAATCCAAGAAAGAACACATGTAGAACAGTTCTTTTCAGAGAACAAACTGGCAGTGCTGGCTAGAGCAGTGACAGCATCAAGACCACACCATGGATAAGGCCATACAACAGATGCAAAGCAACAACAGTACGATACAACTCAACCTAGCTCTGAGCCTTCTTTGTTGGAAGAACATAAAGGCTACAGAGATCATGCAAGTGCTGACACCAGTCAGGAACTAGAGAAGCAAGATGAGAATGCAATAGCTTGTCCTTGTTCTCCATGTCACGACAAGTAATCCTGGTCTCTGTGAAAAATGCAATCAGTTTTGTTTAAAATAGAGATCACCTCCTCTTTCTGTATTATATGCTCTTGCAGTAAGATTTACTACATTTATAGTGGCAATAGAGTGGAAGGAAGAAAAAAGGTTTTGCTCAAGCTGTACAAGCAATAATATCRGTACAATACATAGAAGCTACTCAAATCCCAATATCAGTAAGCCTCAACATAAGAGCCACTAAGTTTGCAAAGGGTACTAACCTTTCAGGAGGAAACAGCAGTGATGCCTGACAAAAAAGATAGCAAAGTCAGGGAAATTCTCTCAACCAAAGAGAGCAGGCATTTAGATTATGTTCCAGTTTGCAAGTGTKCAACTTTCTCCTCTTAACCTTCCAGCCTGCACTCAGGATGTTGATGTTCAATTACACAGACAGCAAAAACTGCTATAATCCAAGTTATTTGATAAAAATTTTTTATAAACACTTTTTCTACAGAGTCTAATAGACTAATAGATCTTAGTAGGGAATTTAAGTTTAATTTTCAATTACCAACAACAAATATACAGCATAGTAGGATATTTAGCATCTAGTAACTATTCTCCCTCAAAAGGTCGATATACTTCACCTTGTTTTAAGGTAGGAGTCAAATGAAGTACGACACAGGAGCAATAAAATGATTACTCTTACTCTGCAAGCCTTAATCTTCAGCCAAGACACTTGTCACATTAGAAGACAGACCACTGGAAGTAGTTCACAAGTGGGAAATGACAATGGCTCACCAGGTGCCCCAGAGATCCACTGCACAACAGGGGTGGGTACGCAGTTAGACTACATCAACAGCACCTACTAGCTTGTTTCTTTCCACTGCAGAAGTCTGGTTACCCAGCAGCCACTTTGCAGCACAGCCAGGTTGGAAATCAGGCAAGAGAGCTGAGCCCAGCATCTGCACTATGAAATGCTCAACAGCCACAGGTTGACAGGAGAGCTGGTATAGCTTTCCCAGCAGGATCTCCCTCCATTCCTTATTGCAATCTTGAGGCTGTGAAGGAAACAGTATTTATATGCTCTCAGATCACTTCTCCTGGAAGACTAAAGTCTGAAAAAAACTTCATATTCAACCTACGAATCTTTTTTTTTTTTTTTTTTTTTAATGTAGTAGATATGTCCTTGGAAAGTCTTAAGACATCTACTGAGAAAGTATGTGCAAACTTGTTTGTTATTACACTGGCATATTAACTGGAACAGAGAAGCAACCTGCCCTTCCTTTATAATGATATAGTTTTTCCAACATCTGTTGGCTGGCAGATGTTCACGTGTACACTTAAGCTCCAGATAAGAAGGTTGTACTTGCAAGTTTCCTCCTTAGGGTGGACATCTGAACAGGATGTCATTCAGTGTAAAGGCTCTGCTGAGTTAATCTGTGTAAAATCCGCAGCCAGCAAGCAGTTTTGACAGAGTTGCCATCTCCAAGCATGAGTCAAAGTAATTAGAGAGCAAATCAGAAAAAGGAATCATGTTCTTTTCTTTAAAAACACTTTTATTCAAAAAAAACAAAAACAAAAAAACAAAAAAACTAGGGCTAATGAAACCTCAGATTTAGTAATGAAGTACTGAATACACATTTCACATATGAAAATATTACAAAATAACCATCCAGTGACTATTACAGCATTTTTTCAATGGTTGGGACTCGGGTCATTTGGTCATTCATTTTCGTCCACCATCCACAGCAATCAAAACACCAATTTTTTTGGTAATCCTGAAAAGTGTAAGTTACATTGTTACCAATGCAAAGGGGTTCAGTCCCCTCCTCCAGGTTTTGATACCAGCTACTCGATACTAATTACTCTTTAGATTCATATACTCCGAGTCAGTTAATGCTGTTTGCTACAGCAGTACATGGTGTCTTTTCAACAAATCTATGGAAGGGCTACAAACAAAGTCCACTTGCATTAGTATACGTACTTCATCCATGTGTGTCTCAAATTCTAATACCTTTAAATGTTAACTGTGTGTGGAATATCTGTATTTCTTTGTGTTAAAAGCTAGCAAGTTCATTCTGCTTTTAAGCCTGAGAAGGTATTCTAAGCTATTCTAAGGCTTAACCTCCCCTCCTTGCAGTATACATATACTCTTAGTGATCTATACTACATGCTGTCACTTCCCAGCAATATGCTGTCTACAAGAATAGTAGCCTTCTTAGTCCCTGCATCATTCTTTAATCCTCTTTTTGTTATTATCAGCTGTAGAGATGATCAGGGCAGCAGCACTTTCCTGCTTCTATTCCACCTCGTCATCTCATTTCTCCACATGCTACTTGTAATGTAGGTAGAATTAAACATACCTGCCTTCTTAGATGGATATGAGGTTTATTATGCAAGTATTCCACTGTTTCGCCTGCCTTACAAGCAGAGGCCTCCTCTAAAATACACTATAGTGTATTTCAGAATCACACTCTCAAACTTTTAATGAAAGCCCAAATAATATGAATTCTTAACTTTAAATATGAATTTATTTTTTTTTCAGAACTGAATTTTGTTTAGGCCAAGGTAGAATAGCCCTGAGATTACAGATTTCCTATCCTGTTTTAACTCAGGAAAGAGTTTAATAACAAATCTTTTATATTCTGTTTCATCAACTATAGTCTCAGTAGAAATGCAGATTAACAGGACTGGAAATTGGTGTCCTGAGGAAGGAGTACAGCTTTAGATTAAGTGTTTTTCAGAAGTGGTAAGAAGACAGTGATGTTATCATAGCACCAGCGTTCCTATATACCATCACTGATCAGAAATAAGTGCTAGCAATAGTTAGAAACATCTGCTTAATTCTTCTTATAGGCAGTCATCTAGTTAAGTCTTCCCTGTCTGTAAACACTATTACCTAGGGCTGACTTTTAAAAGGTGTAGCCTGTGCATAGTTAAGTGTGTGCAACACATCCCAGAAGCTACAGGATTTTGATCATGTGGAAAAGCAGTACTCATAGAGACTGCATAAATTCTCTCTCCTGGCAGCCAGTCCATGTTGCCCATATTTTGCAAGAGGACACACAGCAGTAACACTTCAAGCCATTCTCCTAAATTCCAGAGTGCTATCTCAATAGAGCTGAGGGAAAGAGAACATACTGCAAGACTCTCTGCCAGCCACAGAATTTCTAAGGACGTTTTTCTTTTTCTTTGAAATGTTTTTTTCCCCACATTTCAATAGCAATAAATAAAAAAGAATTTGTACTTCAAATTTTATTTGAAAAAATATTGTACAATTGCTCTTCCAAACCAAAGTATGTTTGGATTTTAACTTCAGAGAATAATGTCATGTAAGAAAGTTAAATAAAATCTAGGTAGCAGGTTTGCTAGGTGTAACATTGGCTCTCTCCTTAGTGTCCTTTAGCAGTAGAAGATCTACTGAGATGCTCAGATTCTGTCAGCCTAGCTAAGGCAATAACAGAACATAACAGATTTTTTGATGTGCTTTGAAGAAGCACTTAGAGGAAATGATACTGCTTTTTATACTGATACTCGAAAGTCTCAAGAAGTAACGCTGACTTCCTAAATGCCTCACTTATATCCAGACTCAAAACTCCTGGCATTTAACACACAAGTCTGATTTTCCCTTGTTGAAAATGAGACTCTTGGAAAGACATCCAACCAATTAGTGTTCCAATTCCAATACATGTAAGGAACCTCTGCTTACTATGAAACCCAAGACTTCAAGTGGTAAATCTCAGAACTTGGGGAATCATTTCTTCCTCTTTCTTATCCTCTTGTTAACAAGCACATTTTAGGGCATGGACTCCAAAACACTAATCGGATTCTCTCAAAGCATTGCAAAATGAGCTAATGAACTAAATTTGTTTCCTAAGCTATGATAACTTAGTAAGTATCACGTGTCAGTTGACCCATAGTATTGAGGTCAAAGAGCATGTAAATAATCAACTGACTAAAAATTTTCATCTCAATGTAAAGTTAACAAGCAGAATGCATTAGTTCAATAGCTTATTTGACACAGACTAACAAAGGTGACTAAACAGTAAGTTAAGTGCCGATATTCTTGCTGTCTCTCTGAATTCAAGGAGAAATGCATTTTCACAGAAGCACCTACATTCCAAAAGATTTTCACTCTTGTATCAAAGCAGTCTCATACTGGCAATAACAAAAAGYTGATGCTAACCTGACAGTTGCTATCCGGCATATCACTGCTGCCAAGACAAACTCCATACTTAAGAACCAATGTTTGCCTAACTTCATGTAAACTACAGGTCTTGAGCCCTCAGATCTTTTCTTACCATGAAGATATGGACCACGTGCTAATATTTGGGGAAGGCTGGAAGTCTCATTTAGAAGTAAAAGCTAGGTAATAAGCCTCCTTTCTAAAAAAAGGCCAGAGAAACACGCCTAGATATACCTTACTTAGAATTACCTAAACAGTTAACTTGCTCAGTCTAAGAAAGATAGCAGGAATCTCACTTCTGAAATTTACATTCTCCAATTCTTCACTCAAAAGAAAGAATTATATCTCCTCCTTTATTTTGTTTTGCTTAAATGACGTAAAGTTAAGCTATTTCCACCTCAGTAAGATCTCTCATAGAAAAATTTGAAGGACCTAATAATAGTCTATAATTTACTCTGTACTACCACACTCCATTGAAGAAATTAAAGATTCTCGTAACAAATAGCTTCCTAAGCACCTTTTTTTTTGTACTCTGTCTGTTAAAACACAAAAAAGTCATTCTTGGCCTACAATATTTATCCTAAATTTTAAGTCATTAAAATTAAAGAGTTTCTACTGGTGCTGTGGCCCAGGAATGCAGACAATTCAGACAGTTTTTTTTTCCCTGAAACATTGTAAGTGTCACATTCTTACTAAGTTTGTAGCTACCACTTTAAAAATAGATGAAACATTAAGATGTTACCTTGATCTATTCCTTCTGTTCTCTTCCTTTTTAAATTTAAAAGTGCATTTTGTTGTTCCTTTAGAGCTTCTGCTGGACAGTTGGGTCTTGGAAGCTGACTTCCTGGAGTGGGTCCTGGTCGGTTACTAAAATAGTTCTGCTTCAATGCCTTAATGATAATGGAAGAAAGATAATCAAATAATTAGTACAAAGCCTCAGAACACAATATGTAAGAAGTTAACATGAAATAAAGCACTTGTGACTTCAAAACTACTGAGATACTTTTGTACCTGAAGAAAGCCTTGTGGCAATTCAAAATTTCACGCTACCATGGCACTTGGCCTGATTTGGAAGCCAAGAGATAAATGTGTACTACTATCTTCATCTGTCTAGCACTCAGACAGCTCAAAGTTATAGATTCTCTACTGCTGGAGGTCTTGCAGAAACAGTACATTTCCACCTCTGAAGAGCTTATATTCTGAATAGACAGATAAGATAAGAGGATGAGAGAGCAAAATAGGGAAAAAGAAAGATTATAAGATCCTAAAGAATATATCCAAAGTCTTCCAGGACCAGAACACCATCTGTCTTGTTAGCTTGGAAGATAGGTCTTTCCCTAACACTTTGACTGTGCTGTTTCTACAGTGTCTACAGCGAGAGAGAAATCCAGTCTGAAGTAGAAAGCAAACACAAGTAAGTGGGGTTAATTTCCTGAAGCAGCATTACATATACTATTTTAAATTTTAGCAATTCCACAGCTTCCATAAACTGTAGTTAAGGAAAAGAGACTAAGTAGCTCCTTAGGAAATCATTGCTCTGGCTTATGTCAGTTACATCATATTCAATGCCAACTATAAATCAAGCTAATACATTAAAGTGCAAGTTCTTTCCTGCCTAAAKATGTGGTATTATCAATTAAAACACTAGAATAATTATGTATATTCCATATTCAAGTAACCAGCCTACACTATGGCCTGTAAAATGACTTCATACATATGAACTAGTATAGAAGGCATCTCAATGCATACCAAAACTAATTACTTGGAAATTTATATTGAAAGTTCTTACCAGAAAAGCCTGAATATACTCTGAAAAATTCTTTTAGTAAAAAGATAACTAATACACACACTAATCATCAGGACTGAAATGTATTTTGTCTAACAAGAAGTGAGGGAGTATTGCCCTTAATTCTGCAGCTTTGCTTTTTGCATGCTTCTGTAACAGTGGAAGATGACAGAACTATAGTTCTGAAACAGTCAATTGCTGCATMTTCCTCACAACAGGAAAGTATATTTGGAACTAGAACTGAAACATTCTGCAGAATTTTTTAGTTCAGAGTCTTTAATTTCTCCCCCCCCAACAAGTAGAGAAATTGGAATCAGTTTTACTTGCGTATAATAGAAATTAATATTCAGATCAGAAAGCTAGTCTAAATCACTACAAATTTCAAGTAAAAAAGGATTAAAATAATGAAATTTAAATGAAACTGAAAAGATCACTGGATGAATTAGGGATGACAAAAATCTTAAAGACAGGGAGTAAGCTATGCTAGGTTAAGTTTAAAGCTTTAGAGCTGTCAGAAGAGCATGACCCATACATGTCTTTTATTTTCCTACCTTTGGACTACACTAGGAATGGAAATTTTCGGTCAGCATTGTTCATGCCTGTCAGTGCTCTCCCTATAAAACACCTAAAATATTCCTAGTATTTTGTGGATAGAGCTATATTACATTTCATTTCTAAACTGGCTTACTTGCTTCAAAACACATTTATCTGATATTAACAGTAGGTAAATGAATGTTAGGAGATAATGCAAGTCCACTATACCTGAGTAGCCGTAACTCTAGCACAAGGATTAAATGTGAATAAGCCTTGCAGAAGATCAAGCAAATCATCACCAGCTGCACTGAAGATATGTTGAAGTGGCATTCCAGGAAAGGACTTAAATGTGACATAATCTGGAAGACTAGTCATTCCCTACAAAGAAAAAAATGGGACGGAMATTTTTCACATTAAGAGTTCAGTTTTTCACAAGAAGTCAATTTGCATGGTTGTTTTCATAGTAGGAGCAAATTATTTTTCAAAGCACCATGCTAATACTTGGTCATTGTAAATCAAGTAGGAATAGCAAGTCATAAAGACAATTCTCTAATTGTTACAGTTGTTTTACATTTTCCTTCTCTCGCTTCACTAGTGACCAATACAACAAGAAAAAATGTCATTAAATAAAGGAAGTGTGAAACAACTTTAGAGCAGGTGTGAACAAATGAAGTAACACTAGCTTTAGCTAGCAAGAGAAAAGCTAATGTGATAGAAGAAAAAGACAAAATCCATATAAAAGTCAATTTACATTTTCTTCAAGTTAATAATATACTGCCCTCCTCCTCCTCAAAATTAGTATTTTGAGTGTTTTCAGCTACTTTTGCAATCTAGAACTGCTGAACTTTTTATCTGCGATGGGGAGGGAAGGAAAGAGTGAGAAAGGAAAATACGCCAAGCAGCTAACAGATGAATCGCATACTTTCTTTTTTTTTCCTTCTCGCTTAGTTATCAAATCACTTTCATTGTCTTAATTCTATTTGGATGTCTCCATCTAAACATTAGCATGTATTTTAAACCTGTAGTCATCACAATTCAATCATGATTACAAGCAAAATAAAATATTAACATTTAAGTAAAAAAAGTGCAATCTTTTATAATCTAGAATATAAAGGTTCCAATTTTTGAATTGCATGGATTTGCAAATTAATTTTAGAATTCATCATCTTTGTTATAATAGCATTCCGTCCTTTTCCCACCTATATCTTGTCCCTCCCTTTCACAAGAATGTGGAGCGGTCAAACAAAAAAAAAAAAAAAAAAAATCTTCATCTATTTCTTTTAGAATCCCTGCACAATTGTTTCCAGTTTGAAAATGATTAAAGCCTGTCAAGTTAAAGCAAACAAGTTGATCAAGCATGTCAAGAACATTAAGCAACCACTTATTACTTCACACAATTAGCTACAGGAAACCACGGAAACACGTATAAAGGAAACCAAGAAGTTTTGTTATTGTTACCCAGTGCAAGGACACTGCCATATTGATCACAGATTTACTAAAAGAAACTATAAATCTCAGCTGCTTGTCCTCTACTTTGTGAGATCACGCATCTGGCTTCTGAAAACTTACTCAAATATCCTAGTATGCCCTTTAATTTAATTTTAAAACCTAAAATCGAGGTATCTCAAGTAAAATTGATGCCAACATGTTAACTAAAGGACTCACAGGCCACTGTTCTTCTGTTGGAGTGCCCAATGTTTCAAATATCCTTGTCAGCTGATCAAGATCAGAGTCCCCTGGCAAAAAAGGAACCTGGAAGAAGGCAATAGCATTTCTGATTGAATTAATTCTGAAGTTCAGTTTTAGAGAGCAACTTTGAATTCCTGCTCATAATTGTATTATAAGCAGAACATCTTTGTATACCAGCTTTCCACTGAACATTCGGTGCTTGGCAGTAATGTCTGATAGATTGTGCCAGCTTCTTGCAATCAGGCTTGATATCACTGACTGGACAGAACTAAGTATGAGATTAAATAACCACAATGTTAATGTAGAATGACTAACCATGGTAGATAAAAGAGTTTAAGAATGCAAAAGTGCCAGTTTAAGCTCTTTCAGTCACAGTGATCTTTCCAACATCTACAACCTGAAGTTAGGTTTTATATTTGAAACACTGAAAGTGAATTGTGACTGGATTACAAAAGTGTCAATTAGACTGATGGGATGAGATGATAACATGAGGTAGGGTACTGACCCATTACGTGAGAAATTACATAATCAGTGCCATGTCTAGTTTAAGCTAGGCATACAGCAGAAAAAGGGGAGACTTGTCCAGTTTAAATTGCAGTTTGCGCATCAGGCAGACAATGCAAAATAAAAGAGACTTTGAACAGAAGCAACATTAGGAAGAATTAGAGGCAGTTTTTAACAGATCAGCATAAGAAGAGCAAAATGAACATCCCTAACAGGCACCGTGATTAATTTTGATAAAACGAAAGCCATTTGAACATCAGATGCTTTTGTAAAGCTCCCCAATGAAGCTGTGAACTGTAACACATTTTCTGCTTTGCAAGAAACTGAACAATTCCACAGAATGCAGCTATTTCTCATTTGCTTTCCTGACTTTCCTTGAGCTTAGAAGGTCTAATGCCATACTTATATGCACATTACTAGTGCTGCTTAAACAGCCTCTGTACATTTCCATTTCTGAACTGCCAACTGAATTGTACGTACCTGTTTATGTGATAAAACCAAATAAGGAAAAAAAAAGACATATTTCAAGATATTGTCTTGTCAGCCAGATGAGTTTTCCAGTCTGGTTCACCACATAGCCACACAAACATTTAAAGTATCAGGCAGAAATCAAGTAGAATCTGTTTACTCCTGGAAGATATACTATATACTATCCTGTAGGCTATCTTATCCTTTCAGCTGTGTCCATACACCTGCCCTCCACTCCCCACCTCATATTTTCATCTCCTCTCCAAAGAGCCACATAATAAATGGTTTACTTCAGTAAAACATGCTTAAGGACTATTACATCTCTGCACCTTACTTGGGAATGACACTGTAGTAGAAGCTTGATGCCAGCCTTCAGCATCATTCTAGTATTGCCAGGTAAGAACAGACAGAACATCAGCATATCCTTCATCCATTACAAATCACTCAGAGTTCATGTTTTGGTGATAATTATTCCCAGTTATTGGAACAATGTATAATTGACAGAGTGTGCACGCACCTATGACATCAGATTTCTAGGAAGGTGACAAATGAAAGTTGATGGGAAGTTTTATGAAAGGCACTCACAGGACTGCAAGAGCTGTCTACTCTGTTGACCTTCCACAAGGCAGGACTTTAACAGCTTTTGGCAATTGTTTGCCTACTCTTAAAGGCCTTCCACTGACTGCAAGAGTTGGGGAACCTCAGTCTATTCCAAAACTTTATTTTCCTTACAGTTAGCAAGTTCTAGGAAAATTTCCCCCCCTAAGAAGTAGCCTAACATTTGCTGCTACTGGAAACCACATGTAAGAACTGCATTACTCTAAAGAAGAGTAAATACAAATGCTTGCATTTAAAAGACTTACCCGGAGGAGCAATTCAGCTAAAATACAACCAACAGCCCACATATCAACACCTACACCATACATTCTAGCACCAAACAATAGTTCTGGGGCTCGGTACCACCTGAAAAGAAAAACCATCTTAGGAAAAGTGACCTTCTTTTCTGATGTCAAGCGTTGAATGGTGCAGCAATGCCAGCAATGCCAACACTACAAAACAGACGTTGTTCCTGGCCTATTTTTCAGATACAAACTGAAGACCTGTATTCTACACTACAAAGTGTTTTCTCAATAATAACATAACTAAGCGTAGAAACTAGTTTTTTGCAAAAATGAATCCAGACAACAGTTATTTAGAACAGCTGTTTACCTTGCCTAAGAACAATCAAGTTTAACACAAAGATCTGATGCCTCCTGCATTTGAAACCACTCTTTCATTTCCATCTATTTGGATAAAGGTGTAAAAACACTCTAACTTTGTCTGAATAGTGTTAGCACTAGAGAAGACAAAAGGATCTCTCTTGCATATTTTACCTTACTCTGTTTTTCAGATGAGGATGTTCCAAACATGCCATAAATAACATTAATTAAAATATTTTAATGAGCTCAAGCTTTTGCTGAGGTGTCCTGTCTTATAAGAAAGTATGCGACTAACATGCAAACAAGATTCTAGTCTCATGATTAATAGATAGTAACAGTTGCCTTGCTCTGAAGGTTATGCTTATAGGTAGCTACATACTACTACTATGTTTCAACAGAAAAAATCCCATAGATTATATATTCTACTAGTTCTTATGACTTTGACAAACACTGCTTTCTTGTGTTGTCCATTATGAGGCTCTCATCACTATGGTGTTGTCACATAAGTCAGATATCAAAATTGCACATGCTGATTTATCAAGACATGATCCAAGAGGCAATACAAAACAGCAACACAATCAATATCTAGGAACCAAAGTAGAACACTTCTTACCTTGTTACTACCTGGTGTGTATAGACTCTATTTGGACTTCCAAAAGACTTTGCCAAGCCAAAGTCAGCCAATTTTAAAACTCCATTTTCATCTAACAACAAATTATTGGGTTTTAGATCCTGTCCGTGCAGAAAGCAAAGAATGAATTATTTTACTATTGATAAAAAGAGACAAACAATGAATCTTCCAGTAGGTCTGCAATAACAGTATTCCAAAAGGCAGGCTTCTGAGTCTATCATAAATTGACATTTGAGGGGGGTAGAGAGGGAAGAAATCAAGTATTTAAATGTATATGAAAATTAGTCAGACACTCCCAACTGAATATTTCGACATTTAAACAGCACAAAAAAAAAAAAAAAAAAAAAAAAAAAAAAAAAAAAAAAAAAAAAAAAAAAAAAAAAAAAAAAAAAAGCTGCCTTCAGAGTCGTTTTAGGTTTGCTGGAGGAAGAACAGTTCTGTATTACTGCATGGTAGCCAAATCAGTAATAAAAAAAACTTGATAATTTTTCAAGTAACTGCAGTACAAATCATGGAACTAGTACAGTTTAATACAGTAACTGTGTTAATCAAAATAATCTTAGATTTTTTTTAAATACAAATATGTCTAAATGACAGCCCCATCAATAACTGTTAAAGTTTTAGATATTGCTACTGTCTCTCCATAACAGCTAGAACTAGACCTTATGGACTAAAAACCTGTGAGCTTCAAAACCAGCTATGTTAGATTTTAGACATTCAATTCTATTGAATGCCACAGTTCTGTTACAGTCCTAAAGGCTCTCAGTTTAACATATACTTACCCTGTGCAGAATCCAGTGCTGATGTAAATATTCTAATCCTTGAAGGGTCATCAGCATATATGCTTTGATGTGAGACTGTGTCAGCACAATACTAGTATCCTTAATAATAACCTGCAAAGTATTAGACTGATAATAAAGCTTATTGCRCAAAATCATCTCACTTCACTTCTTTCAGATCAAGTTATTTTATCCTTTAAGTCAAAGTTTGAACTGGAAACCACATATTYTCTATTCTCACCATTTCTCCAGAAAAATTGATCTATTTTGAAGATCAGAAATTGAAATGGAGAGTCCAGATAGCCTATGTGAACCTTGTGTGACTGGCAGTCGAGAAAATGAGAGAGAAACATAAAAGTGTATCATTTCAGTTTAATTCCAGGCTAATATCCCAAGCTTTCACAACAAGGCTGTATAATTAGAAAAGACAGTTTCTTCAAGTTTACTGACAAATTTATGTTCCCACTTCTTCCTTCTTCCCTTGTACAGCCTAAGCATCTAATCTCTGCAAATACAAYGGTTCCCCTTTTCTATTCCAAGACACCCTACAGATATAGCATGAAGCAGCCCATGCTACTATGTTTTAATAAAGCTATTTAAATTGTCAACACTCTGTTTTTGACATTAAAATTCTATGTAAATATCCTGTTTTAAAATATTCTGTACACTACTCCAAGACTCTCTTGTTAACATTATTTTGCAGTTGCACAGTAGCCTTTCCCAAGCTTTAAGTTGTTTGAGATTTATAAAACACCTATTTGAAACCACACACAGAGTTTCAYGTATGCTGCCAGTCACAACAAGCTGTGGTCCCAAATGGTGGCCTTTGAGTGATACCACAATGCAAGTAAGTGCTCTACATAACACAGCATTACGTAGTACAAAGCACTTCACTCCTCTTTGTAACTTTATTTTCCTTAATTCCTAATGTTGCATAGTTACTAATCAAATAGAATTAATCCATTTGCAATCTAAGTGTTGTAGCTTTTATTAGCAAAAACTTGTTTTGTGATCTAACATTTCCAGTCTCTCCTTTCTCTGGTTTCAGTRATCCTGTCAACATTTTCTTTCAGTATTTTATATGCTAGCCCCAATTATAATGTTGTAGGTGTAATGAGTTAGCTCAACAACTACTTTTATTTCAGTCCAGAGTGTGCATAATATGCACAGATGCAGATCTGACATGAAATGTCATCTAGGAAAGTCTTYCAGAATGAAGAACCTTATATCAAAATATCCAATACAAAGATTTCTGCAAAGAAACTAACTTAAGATCTTTGGGAATAAAACATTAGTATGATTCAGACATTCAAATACCTACTGTTGTTACATTTAGAAGAATGTTCAGCTATGTACGATTTTAGTATCAGCTCACCATTCAGTATACTTTAATATYATATTTACATTAATATGTTTTATGCTAGCATGCTTAGAAATTGCACCTTCAGATCCTGGTCTATGACTGAGGTTCTATGTTATGACTGTAGTCCCAAAGAACTAACATTGTGAAGACAGCATAATCTGTTTCTTGAAAAAATCATGTTGACAACAGGTATTTAAAAGTAAAAGCATTATGAGCTGAGAACATATGAAAATTGTCAAACTATTTTTAAGGTGTGATCTTACTCAACTTACATACCGCAAGTCATTCTTCTAATGTGGGCAAATATAAGCCTGTCAAAGTAAGATGCTTCAACTATTTTCAAAAACTATTTGAAGACACTGAAATAATAGACATCTTAACAGATGTAAGAGATGCAATCTTACCTCTAGATCTGTTTCCATAAAATCAAACACCAAACTAATATTTGATTTGTGTCCAAATGCATCTAGAAGCTGGAAAATAACATATATCGTGATGGAACATACACTCTAATACTTCCAGTTTTCTAAAACTCTGCACCGTTTTAATCTGCATGTAGATTTTCAGGTTGCTGGGGTGAGTGAGGGAAAAGGAGCAGGGACAGGGACATGGCTACCTATTGGGAAGAACCGATAATTAAAGGACAGCATGAAAATCTGATACCTAGGTTTTGTCTCTACTGACATTTTCTTTTATATAACCCTTGAGAAATTGTTTCAGTTTCTCCACTTGCAATGTGAAAATTTTTACTCAGCTTAGCTTAMCTCAAAAAATCCCATTAAGTATGGTAATAACATTTTACAATTGCCTCTCCGTCCATTTGGGATTTTTTTTTAAACCTGGGGTTAGCAACTTTTAAAACAGAAATAACTTTACCATACTAACTCCAACAGATATTCTAATGCACACCTTGCCTTCTGTCTGAGGTCATTTACTCTTACCAGTCTCCTACTCTCTTCTTTAAAGCAGACTGAGCTGTCTCATGCATTCAACTTTGCAAATGTGTCTTCTGCAAATACRCAGTATGTACAAGTCCTAAGCACTGGGCTTGCCAGCTACCTTTCGAAGACACTATTAGGCATGTATTCATCTTTGTAACAAGCTTTCAAGATAAACAAAGTTCTCTGAAGAATACCCAAATAATTCTTAAGCAGTGTAAAGGCAGAATCAAATTTTAATTTAAAGTAATACAACTATGATGCTGAGGAAGACCAAGAAACCATCTAGCCTGGCATTCTATTTCTAAAATCAGGAAGATAGATGCTCCATGGTGAGCTTCATACCTTAGACTCTCAGTATGATGGTCCATGTGATTTACTCAAATACAAAATACTTGTTTGTGCAGTTTATAATAGCAGGGGCTGGTGTTCATGCTCTCTCTTTGCAGAAACCACGGCAATAGCAGATGCTTTGCAGGTTAGTATACAGACTTGGCCACTTTTTGTGATTTGTGCTGCTTCTACTCCAACATCCACAATTATTGCATCAGGACTGCTAAGAATGCACATGCTTGCCTATTGCCTTTAGTACCTGCTTACGGACCTGCTRATCACGCATTTGTCTAACTCCTTTTTGAACCTACTGACGCTATCTGCTTCCACAAGTTTACTACAAGCTGCATAGTGTTTTTTTTKTTTTTTTTTTTTTTTAATGTTTTAAAACTACTAGCACCAATGACTGTCCCTTATTTCTAACACTGTGGGATTTTGCAAACAACACTTCTGCACCTACCTTACCTACCACCTCAGTTTTGCAGATTTCCCCCACCCACAGCCTTCTCCTCTCCAGAATAAGGCATCCCAGACTTTTCCTGAAGAGTTGCTCTATCCCTTTACTATTTCAGACGTCCTTCTCYGCACAATCTCTAATTTAGACAGCTAAAGTAACTACTTTGAAAGCAAGTCTACTATCCAGGAAAGCACTGTTATCTCGAGGCTGAATAAWTAAATAAAATATCTGGACAAATTCTTATTTGGTCTAACACTTACAACAAAAGCCTCAAATTATCTACCTTAGCAAATTTTAAAATATTTTCAGCTCCAGGTAAATATTTGTACCTGTAAGTCGCACTAAAATGCAATTGAAAGGACACAGGTACTGTTTTCTGCCCACAGAGATTTTAAATATCAGCATTAAAACCTAGTAAGCCRCATGAACCCCACTTTTCCACTGCTTGCGAAAGCCTGCTTTTAGCAGTTACCAGAGCCACATGAAGCAAATCGTTAGGCAAATGCAGGACTACACTCATTTGCATGTCTGACAGAGCAATGCAAAATCTGGTGATCTAAATGTCCACAATTCTCCCTATCGTTATCTTTCACTTAGTAAAAAGATTTCAAAAGAAAAAAAAGCCTGTCTTTATTATTGAAATTGGTGCTTTGCAGTAACAATTGTTTTACTGCGCTTCAAGAAAGTGAAAAACAGAAGGGGGGGAAAAAAAAGCAGCAGCATTGGCATGACCCAATGAATTCTAAATTTCAGTGTGAAACTGCATGAACAGTATGAAACGACTGATTCTAGAAATAGCATTTGTTTTACTTACACCAATAATATTTGGATGGCTTAACTCCTGTAACAACTTTATCTCTCTGAGGGCTGTTCTGTTGATTCCTACATTGAAAGAAAGATGATAGAGATAGAACAAAAGTTAAAAACCTTGTACTAAACTCCAACCAAGAAACCTCTTATAGTGTGACTTGATATTAAAATCTACTTCCTCTCTGCTCAAAATCTGATTTAAGTTTGCAACTTGTCTAGTGTATTGCTGCAGTGGATGTATACTTTTTTCCACAGCAAGTAGCTTCTATACCACAACAGTCAGATTTACATTATGAAGCTACATATGCCCCCTTCTGGAAAAAAAGGGAATTTTTAGCACAAGTTTAGAAAAACTAGGTCTAGTTTTTAGGCTATAGTAAGCTTTAGTTTTGTTTTAGAGGTGCATCTTGCAAATATCAGCTCCTCAAAGTGTTTCATTTTCCAGAGGAATGCAAAATGACAAGCCTCATAAGAGTATCTCTTTTCTTTTTAAAACAGCATTATTTAAAAAGATACACCATGTTCTTGTGTTGAGGCATAGAAGTACAGTGGCCTAAACTGTAGTCTGAACCCCACCACTGGAGTTTATAAAGAAGAGACTGGAAGGTACATTTTGGTAGTCACACTGCACTGCATCAAGCCATGATTACTGCAAGGTAACAATTTCTTCTTCAAAGATGCTAGTATGTGTGGCTCTTACAAACACCTGATTGGCAAACCAGCACTCCTGTGGTATGTTGTCCAAGTAGAGTTTCAGCTATGCATAAGCTGAATAACAGCAGATCTGTTCTCCCAAACTCTCGATCTGGTTTAGTATGTCAGACTGTACCAMAGTTTTGGGCAAAGCTATGTGGATCACTCTACACTCCCGCTTTGCCTATTTTAATTGCCTACTTTAGGATCAAGCAGACAAAGCCTGCTTTCAGGTGGGCAAGCCCCAAGATTCAGAAAGAAAAATGCCATGTATGTTACCAGATAACACAGGGAGACTAGACATGCTCCAGGTCACTGTTATTGAAAACATCTTTGAACTATAGCTGAAYATTTTATAGGCCAGAAGTAGTAACTGTCCCCAAAGGACATCAGTCCACTGCAGACCAGCTGGATCATGGCTTTGTGGCAGTTGGCCCATCTGGGAGATTCTCGGATTAGAACTCGGTTTCTCTTTAAGAATTCTTCTGTACGGATAAAATGGAAGAGCTGAGAGCCAAGATGTTTCACTGGAAAGCAGGCAACTTGATGCAGAATCCCCGAAGGACAACACCCTGGACACAAAGAAAATCCTACTACATTGCACAGGCGGAGTCAGAAGACCAAGATCAGTGGGTTTTACTTATTGTATCCTTGCCTAAAAGCATGTGGGTGGTCAGAACACATAATCAAGAATAAACTGCTCTATGGACCTGATTTTCAGCACAAAACAACAAACAAATCCACTCACAATCAAGAGTTTAAGTTCTTTTTATTTTTTGTCTCAGCATAAATCACAAAAAAAGAAATTAAAGTGAAACATCTGAAAACAGAGATAGATGTTCTCACCTGTCAGACACAAACACACCAATGTGAAAAGGTTTTCTGAACTCAGTGATGTAAATTAGTTTATTTAGCTGTGACTTTGGCTGTGTATTAACAAAATAATTATTTTGTGCTACATTTTGTTCCTGTTTGTATTTCTCTTAAATCAAGAAGTTACTCAGTTAAGCTTTCACATTTAGACATATACTACTTATGCAGACATTTCTCCTGCTTCCTCTTGTCCCTCCAGGTTGGGAAGCAAACCTTGACTATGATATTGTGGGAAAACAGCAAGATGTGGAATTAAGCCCAATACTAAAAGAGTTGAGCTCATTTTTTTTTCCAGCCAAGTTATGGCATACAAAATTAATCCATGAATTTACAAAAACAAAGCAAACAAGACACAAGTTATGCAGTATTAATTTGTTAAAAACTTACCATCTTTAGCTTCTGACCTATGTCCAAGTTTAATCTAAAAAGAAGTAAGTTTCATATTATTTATAGGTCCCAACAGTGGCTAAATTCCTTACTGTCACTTCTCTAAGACAAAATGAATCTTAGTACCATAAACTGTTTAATCAACTAGATCTATTTATTTATAGAGAGAATTGATTTCACAGCATGAGCTTTTATGCAAATTTAAAAACATCCATGATGGCTGAAAACAGACATAATACAAACTGGTAGAATAAGATGCTTTGTAGTCACAGAGCTGAATTACACCACTGACAAGCTTCTTCTCAGGAAAAAATAAGGTCAAAGTAATTGACAGTCTGGACTTGTTTTCAATACAAAAACTTACCATAATGTCTTCAAACAGTATGAAGTAAAGCAACTTATGACAACATAAAAATCCATTTTAATCAAATGTACTCAAACAGTTAAGCTGCAGACCTAAGATTGCTTTTGTCAGTATTCTCCCCATCATCAATTCCAAAGAGCTTATTCAGAAGTAACACACTTAGATTGAAAGAAATAAGGGACAGCAAAAGGAAGAAAAGAGAAAGCAAGTCATTATCAAGGGCTAATAAAACCTAAAGTTTGAAAGYGTGTGCTTGTTTTAAAGATATACTCATTTGTCAAAAWATATACTAATTTGTCAAAAAAMCCAAAACAAACCAAAACTTTCAAGTTGCAGATCAAGGAACCATTAAGAAACTCAGAAATGTAATACCATTGAAGCTATTCTTTCTCAGAAAAAGAATTAAACTGATTTGAACCATTTAATCAAAATGCTTTACAATTAAAAATTAAAACTCCCTGATTACCTATTAAATCCAAAAAAAAAAAAAAAAAAAGGCAGGCAGGAGCAAACACATACGGACCACACTCACCTTTTTAATAGCCACAATTTGGTTGGTGTTCTTATCCTTCGCTTTATAGACAGTGGCGAACTAGGGGAGACAAGGGAGGGCCTCGCTCGCACGGTCCCAGCCGCAGGGCTGTCCGCCAGCGCCACCAGCCCGGAGGCCAACGCGGCAGCGCGGCCCCAGCCCGGGCCGCCACGGGGAGGCCGCGACCCCCTGCGGGCGGCCCGGGCCGCCTCCCCCACACGGGGACAGCGCGGAGCCCGGCGCTGCCCCCCTCCCCTCCACAACCCACGCCTCGCCGCCGCCGCCGCCGCGGGGGGCTCCCGCGCAACGGCCGCTGCGCCGCCCCAACGGCCGCTCACCTGCCCCTCCCCCAGGAAGTCGAGCTTCTCGTAGCGCTTGGCGCGCGCC
>NW_028186945.1:3611187-3617038 GCF_003343005.1 Rhea americana | reverse complement strand
AAGGAGGGCGCGCAGCTCGCCTGAAAAAGCTAACGATTTAAGTAGTCCGGGAGCAGCCCCTCTCCGTTTTGCTCCCACTCTCGGACCTGATACTCGGGGAAAGCAGGCGCTACACCAGTGCCCACCAGCAGGCAAGCTGCACCGCTACCAAGAACAAACGTTATTTGGAAATACTTCACTATCTCTTTGCTGTCTGCGACATGACTACTGAGGACGCATCTGAACCTTCTTAAGTAGAAAAAGAAAACAAGACAGTTCTTACTGCCAAGTTTGTAGAATGGCTAATTAGAAAAATATTTTAATCGTGTAGACATCAAGTATATTAAATTGCTAGTTAGCCAGCAAGAGAAAATCTTTCTCAATCACAAATTAATAGTATATTAAGCGACAACCTTTTCACCCTTCATCCAGGGTCTTTATTAAAGCTATTAGTATATAATCATTTATAACATTAAGGAAATGCTTTTTTGGTGAAGACAATACTTCGTTCTTCAACAGTGGTGAACAAACTATCTTCGTACTTATTCGGGACCTCCACGCTGTAAAATAAAGTAGATAATTAAATATATTTCTATAAAAATAAAGGTAAATGAGCAAATTTTTTTGCACTGTTACAGATGATAGAGATAGTGATTTTTAATCTATAAAGGAACATGCACAGAGCCTCAAAAGCATCAATCAGTAACAGCTCTTTCATTTTAGGGAGAAATCAAAAAGATAAACACCTACAAACAATAATTGTAGCTGGTTCCAGTTTCCCTACTCTGGGAGAATCTGACTTTTAGAAAAGTCTAATAAACACAGCAGCAATGAACAGAAATTTTAGAATTATTTTTGAGGCCCAAATTCCAAGGTGCAAAGTAAAAACAAAAGGAAGGTCAGCCATTAAAATCTTTATGAGAAATTTAAAAGGTACTCTATTCGTTATTTTGCCAATAAAAGCGTTAAGATTTGCTTCACAGTTAAAAAAATTTMGGCTAGAAGTCTAGAATAGTGTACTACGACAGAAAGTAATTCATTTTATTTCTAACTAGAATACCGCATCCACATGCGTGCAGGAAAACTGATTTCCTCTGTTGACACAATTATACTTCAGATGTCCTATTTGCTTAACTAAGCTGTGTGTCTTTTTAGTTCAAACTCAGACCCGTCTTCAGTCTATGAACAAACTTCTGTGCTCCTGTCCAACATACTCATTTTACATCATACCCATTAAACAGCTGTAACAAAACAGTGAACAGACAGTGACTATCATTAATGTAGACAATGATTATCGCTAACTTTCTGCATATGTGTATTAAGCCCGTGCCTCTCTACTCAGTGATACCACCAGCTACCAGTTAGATTTGGTGGAGAGCTGGCAAGAGACCTTACATATTAAGAATATGTAGTTTGAGTATTGTGCATCAAATCTGTGAAAACTCCGAGTACACAGTTACCAAGAATTAAAATGTAATACCATATCTGAAACTTTAAAGAATCTGCAGAAATAAGTAAATACAGAGAATATGTACTAATAAACTTACTTGAATATATTCAATCTCTTCCTCTGACATAAGTTTCCTTCTGTATTTCTGAGGTAAGGTTCTTGCTAATTCAGAAGTGTCTGGTGCACCTTGTACCCTACTAACAGGCGAAATACTTTGAAAGGCCGGTGATCTGCCTCCTACAGACTCCTGTGCTTTTGAAGCATGGTGGGATGGCACACTTGCTTGTAAGGATTCCTGTACTGAAAACCAGATTGCAAAACCGTTTACAGAAATAGACTGTAAAATTAATTACATGAGCAGTCAACAGGAGTTATTAGTTACTAAAGATTGACTTTTTTCTTTCTTATAAAAATACTTTAAAGTATTAAGATCCTCTACTTCTCACAACTTGTTTTTATTGTTGTTAAATATAACAAGAGCACAGTGAAAACATTCTTGAAGTAGAAGAAAGCATATTGGAGTGGCAGAAATACCAATGGGGCAACAGAAGATAAACAGGTATCTATCTTAACAAAGACTTTTTCACTAGGAAACTATACTTGCAGAAAAAGCATAGTACTATCTAGGTACTGGGAGGAGGAAGAGGGTGGGAAGAAAGGGTTATGTAGGGTCATTTCTCCACCATGATACTTAGCTTTGTTTACTGTGATTGTAAAGACAGACTGGTGAAAAAGTGGTAGATGCTTATAAAAAGATAAAGCTCACAACTATGAAATACCACAAGATGCATTTAGTGTTGCACCTATTTTTAATATTATAAATTGCCGTATATCAAATTACATTATTAATGTATGAATACTACATAATGGGCATCAGCAATCAAAGTGTTAATGAAATACAGAGACAAAGCAGAGCATGAAATACTTCACAGTTGCAGGCCAGGAGCTAGGTATAAGGAATTCACATTAGAAGTCATCTCGAGTTTGAGGATCAGGTAACAGATTACAAAAGATCAGTGATCAGTGTCAGCACTGAAATAATTTTGGACCTTAGGTCTGTCCCAGCATGGCTGATCTTATAAAGGCAATACACAGTTATCGCACTAGGCAGAACTGAGTCTTACAGCAATATGTTTATTTAAAAAGCACTCAGGTCTCTGGATAGAAGGTTAAAACACCTGACAAAGCAGAATATTTCCATGGGAAGTCCCAGTGCAGTTGAGAAATGAGCAAAAYAAAGGCAGCATCTGAACAGTTGCGACAAAAGGACTATCGAATTATGAAACAAGCAGCAACAAGATAAAGCAGTCCTGAATAACTTGAAGAATGCGAAGAGTTAAATGGCATGTTTCCTGTGTGCCACCCCAAGATAACTGAGAAGGAAGGGACAGGAATCCATTCTGGCCATACTGAGTGTAAGCAATGGCAGGATAGGGATATGAAATAGTTGCAGCAGCACAATCAGACATTCGTGCAAATCACTAGTGAGAGGCAAACACAAAAATTCTCAGTGAGAAGACTATCTTAGAGTTGCGTGTTGATCAGTTGGTCCAGGAACAAAAAGGAAGATCCCAAGCAGTGAGGAGAAAGACAGACCATGAAAAGGAGCAGAATCAGAAGTAGGGGAAAGCCATTGAATTGAAATTAGAGCAGGAAGCAAAGGGAGTAGAAAATAAAAACAGAAGAAATAGCTGTTTGTCAACTTTCTAACAACACATGGATGATTAATAGCTTTGGCTAGTGATGATAGGGGAGTATTTGTATTTTTCTCCTAGAGAAGAAATAACGCTCCTTATATATGAAAGACATGAAMAACAGTTTTATCTGAGTTTGTTTTATATGACACAAAAATATCTAAAGCTTTGCCTAAGATTTTCCTCTATTGTGTGTTTTACCATCTGAACTGTAAGTGGAACAGAAGCAGTAGCTGATTACAGCTACGAGAAGAYAAGACTCAGAAGTGCCACACCTTATACTGCTGCTGTTTAACATCAGATAGTCTCTAATGCCACTTTCCCTTCCCCATTGGAGATCATCATGTTGCAGTAATACAACAAAAGAGTTTGGCTGGTCTTTCAAACAGCCAAGTCCCTAAAAGTATAGTGTTGATCTGTGGAAGCAACTGTCCGGTACACTGAAATACTGTTGCTGATACAATGTTCAAGCAGTGAGGTAGACTGCAATTTATTTTTGAAGGAACAGAACTCCATCAAGGTAGAAAGGTCCAATGAACTTAAATATTCACAGAAAACTTCTGTTGCACAGATGAACAAGAGGTAAGCAACATGTTTTTTAAGCTGTCAGGAAAGATGGTGCAACTGGCTTAACCAGGCACAAGGTAAAAAATTCAGACCAAGAATTATCACAAAGAGAGTAGTTCCTGAAAAATTCATTGGTTAGTCAGAAGTGGCAGCTGATGTGCACTGCAGGTACGTCATGATGTTAAGAAATAAACTAAACTTAGAGCTAGCTAAATCATGTGTGGTAAGTATTCTAGCAAACATGTGGTATAGTTACTCATGTACTGAACATTTTTTTTTATTAAAAATAACCAAAGCTACAGAAGCATAACTGAAGTTGCTTCCAACCATTCCTTACAGAATATTTACACTTCAAATTCTTTCGTAAAACTGTGTGAAGTCTGAAGGTTTCTGAAATCTAAAATCCAAATGTCTTTATCCATCCCTAGTGTTTGAGCATCAGTAGAAACAGTGAATGTTCAGCTGCCTAAACAAGCTTTGTGCTCACAAGAGACCCTTAAAATGCAGAAAAATTTTGATTTCTTAGAAGAAAAGATCTCACTGAGCTAAGAAACAAGAGATACAAAAACAGCCCTCACTTCTAAAAAGTGAGAAGAATATAACAGCGCTTCATAAGACATTTGTTATTTTAGTCTCAAATGCTTTATTGACTCAAAAGGAATATTAAAACAACACCCAGCTCATATAATTTATCTACATAAAACTGCCTGGGATCCTGTAAATATCAACATAGCTATAGGTATAAAAATTGATGTGTCAAAAATTGCTATGAAWTTACTTTTTTCCTCAGTGTTAACTAAGAGCACTGGAAAACATTTCTTAAAATGTACAGTGGGATGGCCACTGGGAGCAGCTATAATCAGGATATCAAATGCCACAGACACTGCATGCTCCAGTTAAGAAAAGAAGTATCAAGCAAAATCCAACATTATTTTTGCAGACATCACCAAATACCCAAGGTTGCTTAGGTATTCAGTGCCAAAAAAATTTCAAGTGGATATTACTGCTTGCAAAAATAGGATTTTGTGTATAAATCAAAAGCAGGAAAACAATACTGGTGATCTTCATACTGCCTCGACCAAGACATGYGTACACTATGTTTTTCCCCCACAGCTGTGAAGTCTGTAATGGAAGCATCAAAGAGTTGTCTCCAAACTAAAGCTATGTTCTAGAAATACTGCTCAAAATCAGTTGAATATTTAATCCAAATTGTAGAAAGTGTGTCTTGGTTCTTATATAAAACACTTAATGTGAAGAAAAGTAGTGCAAGTTGTATCTATAGACTAAATACTTACTTTTAGGTTTCGGGATACTTTTTCTGTCTGGGAATTTTATTAAGGGAGTATGTGGCTTGACTACCTAGAACAAGACAAGGCAGTAGGAGAACACAGGAAGAGAAAAATACATTTCTAGACAAATATTAACTTCACAATAATCCAATGGAAAACATATTAACTGACCACTTCCACAGGGCTGCTTTGTGCACTGCCATTTTGATAAATTTKTTACTTACTTCTGTTTTAATTTTACCCAAGGAAAAATTTCAGTTTTAAAGCTATTCCTTCATTCTGGTGTCCAGCACAGGGATAACAGCTCCTCACAGCAATCACAGATTGAGGATAACTTTCCTCACAGCAATCATAGATTTTATAGAAGTAGCTGTCATARCAGCATAAAGGGAATTACAAAGTTTTAGCACAAGAACTATAGAATTGCTAGCCATGTTCGGCTTTTGTATGTTTGTTCAGCTGCCTRGGTAGGATTGAAAAAGCTGTAATTAAAAAGAAATGGATGTTCAGAGCCACTTATTTTCTTTTCAAAGACCCCGTGCCTCACCTCCACCTTCACGAGGAGGGGAGTGACTGAAAAGACCCSCCAGCACCCTCCCGCCCCGCTCGCCGGTACAAAAGCTGCAGCTTGCAGGCTTCCCTCTAGCATCACCTCGCACTAGAAGAGAACCAGGCAGCGGGTCAAACGACTGGACAGTACGAGCCGAGCGGTTTAACGGYGGTTTAGCACCTAGGGCCGCTGTACCTACGCCGGTCACCTGCCGCAGCAGGGGCGAGGGACACAGCGARCGGCAGCGCCTGCCCACGTTAGCGCGAACTGAAGCGCAGAGCCGGCGTCTCCCTAGGCAAGCGGGGAGCAGCAGCTGCCCCGC
>NW_028186945.1:3603548-3610694 GCF_003343005.1 Rhea americana | reverse complement strand
GCCTCGTGCAGCGCGAGGCGAATGAAACGCGAAGGCAACAGATCAGGGCTGAATAACTGCTTGGAGTAGGCCGGTGGTTTATTTGAATTTGATAAAGGCAGGCCAGATTCTCCTTCTAAAATCATTCACCCATAAAACAAAAAGCAATAATATTTTAATCCAAAACATTACACAAAATGCACTTTACTGTGTCAATTTTCTTACACCATTAAGTAAAAATAGGAACATCAACGTATAAAAATACTTAAAATATTGCTCAGTTGCTTAATTTTGCCAGCATGGAGCTTCATCTTCCATTTTACATGCATCTTCTCTAGGCTTGCCATACTTTGCCGTGTAGGACAGGCTCTACAGTTCATACCCCTTCCTGGATGCCTTGATGATCGCCATATAGTATGGTCACATGTGAGAGTTACAGCTAAGAGTATAAACCTTTCAGAGTTAAAAATTATACAGAATATTTTAAGGAAAAAAAAAAGTCAATACTGATTTAACTAAGCTTTTCTGTTTAGGCTCTCGTTGAGGCTGAGCTGGGTGATGCTTCTCCCTGSGGCCTCCTGGCACAGAAAGGAAGAGCTCGGCAGGGTGCCTCTCCCACGCTGGTGCGGGAGCAGAGCAGCACATGAACGGTACAACCTTGGTTCAAGTCCACTTCTACATAAAAGCTTATAATATATAGATTATTMTTCTTTTTTGGGTCATTGCTGCATTTCAGAGGGAAGTGAGTCCTGGGATAGAGCAGCCAGGAAGGGGTTCTTCAATTACTTTSATCAGCTACATTAAGTGTTTAGATTTGTTGTATACCAACACTTAAATTTCACTTCAAAGMGTTGCGTGGCCACATTCTGAATCTCTAAGGAGAGGAACCACTTCCAGAAGGGTTGTATTTTCAAAAATCTTAAAATGTGCTTTCATAACACAATAGTTAGTCAATATCAAATTTAGTATTGGTTATATACAGTATATAAAATGAAATACCATTTCTGTGTACTCAGAGAAAAGACACATTTTTTTCAAGCTGTAGAACAATTGCCTTTAAGGATGGATCTTCTGCCCAGTTAACTCTGCTTCCAATTATGATATTCTACGAAAAGAAAGATTATTAGTTAAAAAACAAATTCCTTTAAAAAGAACTATTCTTACTGAAATCTTTCAGAAGCCATCTGTTTTTTAATCTTTACATTAGAAGCCCTTGAAATYCACAGCAGTGTTTAAAACTGCAGTAGCAGTAGGACAAAAGAGAGAAGAAGGTGAAGTATTAGTTTAGCTCCTACTGTCAATGCATAAGCCCCCCCCAAAAGGAAACTGCTGGTTTGTTTGATGTTGAGAATATACTTGTATTTTTTTTTTTATATATATATATATGTATATATATAAAATATATATATATATATATTTTTACATAAAATTATCCTTAAACACAAGACAAGTTTCTAGTATCCTCACCCTGCCATTCCGGACTGAAAACGGGAATTATTAAGTTTAACAAGAGATTTGTTCTACTTCTAACAGCTCAGAAGATTTCAAAAATACGAAAATAGAAGATAATTCCAGGAATTTAATCCGAGATCCACGGAAATGTTTCATTTCTTACTCTCTTTGTGAGATGTAACATTATTTTCCATTGCAAGCTACTAGTAGACATAGCACACAACACAGAAATGTGTGGCTTTTTCCATCCTTCGAAATTCTTCGGATTATGCAAATTTACAGAATGCTTATATCTGGTCTCCTACCCAAAGTCCTCAAATAAGCTCTGTCTTTCCCTCATCTATGTTTTGTTTAATAAAACATGTGTGTTCTTAACTGGAATTTCATCAGCCATTTGTAGACAAATTCACAAGCATTGCAACTRCAATTCACATCTGTACTTATTAAGTAACTGATTTGTAGGGTCAGGTGAAGGAAGTCAGGACAGGTCACACAGTGAGAAGTGGAGCAGCAGACTGCAGTGCAGGGCATACGAGCTTTAGTGGGATCCCTCCCAGCACAGGATGCTGCAGAGCCTTCCTCTTCTCCTCCATATCCCAAATTATGAGGTTTTCTTGCTCACTTTGTGAGGAACCTCGAACACCAGATGACCTGCCGGCCAGTTGCACAGATACAGACTAGCGAGCAGCATCTGACAGGTGAATAACCGAGGGGATGAAGGCTGCATCGCTGAAAGTATTTGAAGTCTGGCCTTGGCCTGCTTTCACAGTTCTGCAGTGTGACACTGAACCAGAGAAGTGCCTGTGGTCAGAAGGAGCAGATTAAGAAGGGACAGCCTGGCATGTTGGCATCATGGGATTAAGACATGTTTAGGAAAAATAAGCAAGAGACTAGGAAACTGGAGGAGTTGTTGGGGAGTTGGGAGATATGACAGTTGTTCTCCTAAGAGACGCATCGTTTTTGTATCTTAGATAGAAAAAAGAAATAAAGAGGGATCGGTAGACTGTTTCTAAGCTCTATAAATAATTATTCCAAACAACAGGTTGGGGCAATTCCATATATTCAGTCTTTAAAGCAATAAAATTATGTCTGCATGCAGCATTTTTTTCATTATCATCWTTGATTTTTTGAAAACACACAGTATATCTTAATCTTGTTTTAAGTTACATTTACTATATAATATGTTGCCTTCATTGTGACAAAAAGCTACAAACTTGTTTCTGAAAGTTATAACTCCTTACCTGGAATATATTTTGAATTAATGTAGTCATCTCTTTTTCTTTTTGTAAGTTGTTACGTATCTTCTCCAGCATTTCACCCACTTCCATACTTGCTAGTTCCTTCTTTTGTTTTTTCATTGTGGTATGAATTTGCAGTAGTTTGCTTCCTCCAGCTTGTTTTAGTACTATTGCGTTATTAGGAAAATGAAGCATTAAGAAGTAGTTCTCTGTGCAGTTGAACTAAAAAACTTTGTTTCCCACAGTTATCTAAGGCACTTCTATTGCAATAATCCTAACTTCTCACCCCATCCCTTCCCTCCAATATACCTCAACATATCCCTTCCACACAAAACCAACATGTACTGTGATATCGCATGTCAATATATACAAACTGGTTCCCAGGCTACTGGCAAAACAGGAAGTACTGTGTGTACTGCCTGCATTTCCATCAGACATGGACACTAATTTGAACATCTATCCTAAACCTTGTCTCCAGTTGTCACAGCTTCTATAGCTGAAGAAGTTTAAGACCTTTTTCTTCATTTTCAAATTTGATCCAAACCAAGTTCCAAAGTCATACAAGGGACATGGACAATGTGAGTGAATATTTCTAGTTTTCTTAGGAAACCTCACTAAAAACTGAACTAAGTAAAACCATTAAGGGACAATTCATAGACTGAACTATGAAACACTTACACAGTCTTTTCCTTTTAATGTCATTCAGTTTCTCTTCCATCTCACGTGCTTGCTGCAAGAAAAAGAAATTGTAGATTTCATCTCCATTTAATACTGATAGATGCTAATTTAATCCAGAAAAGTAGTTAAGGGCAGCTCTAGAAGTTGACCATTTGCATACCCACTTTAAGTAAACATTTCAGTAATTTTAACACCAGTAGTAACTGCATGCTTTATGCCACATATTTAACATCAAATGACTTTTGCATTGATGTTACTTTCAAAATGCACTCTAGCTGTACTGAGGAAAGCAGACCTGCAAGAGAGGGTACAACTGACACTTACCTGCTGAGATTCAAGTATTGCTGTGCTGAGCATTATTATGTGTTTCATAGTTTCCAAGATTAGTCTGAGAAAGGAAACACAGATTGGCACACCTTAAGACTGTTAATATATGAAAACAGCACAAATATTTTAACTAAAGTTATTTACATTATATATAAAAAATTCTCCTTTAACACCAAAATAAAGCATACTTTTATTTTTTACTTTTGAAAAACTATGCCCTTTCTTTTGCAGATTTAGCATACCAACGTTAGAGGCTAAATATTCTCCTTACTTCCATCTCAATRTTTCAGTTAGGTTTGTCTAACATTGCATAGCGAAAGCATAGAGCTTGGGAGATATTAAGGCAGCCAAGCCACCTCAGAAAGTCTAGCGATTGGAATTCCTGAATTCTGGCAAGTGTGGAAATAGAGTGTTTTTGGCTGTTTCCTACAGAAATGAAATTTCCCATATTACACTTTGTATGCATGCATCCATTCATATTGAGTAAGAGATGAACAGGTAATTTCAAACAAGTTTGAAACCTCCAGTTCTTGTTCAAATACATTAAGTTCCTAAGTGATTAACTAATGAAGGCAACAAAGCAGAGGCAAGGTCCTGTATACAGTCAACTCTCAAACATCAAGATGATCAACATGAATCTAAGGACAGAACCCAAAGAATGCAAAAACTCACACAACGTCAAATATATGTTCTTGCAGTGCAACTTAAATAGGAAAGCATGAAGGAGAAAAGAAAGATCAATCGCATTACACAACTGTGGCCAAGATCATGGAGCTGGTGTACAAACAATTATGGTGGTGTTTCTAGACTTGAGCTGGCTTCTGTGAAACAAGCCTAAATGTCTCTGTAATCAAAGTTTGGTTAGTTCAGAGCCCAAATGTAAAACCATGCCAGGTATAAGAGGTTTGATCATGCTGATTCCACTACCAGAAGGTGGACTGTGTATCATCCAATCAAAATTAGAAGAAAGTTTGTTTTTAAATGATATAATGAAGTAATGCTAAAATGTGTCTCATCCAACTGTGCCAATCCCTTTCCTTGCTTTTTGGCCATCCGTTCCCCCAAAACACCTTACCGTGAGTCGTCATCATTTTGTTTCACTTTGTTTCTCAGGGCATCCATAAGCTGGATCCTGCACAGTGTGGGAAAAAGAGGTAGAACTGATGAGAACTGATGAAAGACTAAGAAAAGAGAACTTAGATAAATATTGAGATTGCTAAAGTTCTATTATGCTTGTTTTCATATTGGAAATATATATAAAGATACACATCAGTTTTAAATATCGTACTGCTTAAATATTGGGGTTTTCTTAACTCTCAGGATAAGAACATATTAGTGCTTCTGTKTAAGAGTGACAATGCATTTGTCACTTGCCAAACATACTTCAGAGGTCAGTAATCCCAGAGTCTGTAGAAGGGAAGCTGGACAAAGGTGGGAATTCAAATGAACATTCACATAAACACAGGAGATACGTAACACCTACCATCTCTACCTTTCCATGGACATTTGTAAAACACAACCAATAACTATGTCTAGTGATGWATATGGTCAATCTTTCACAATTTCCAGGACCTTTGGGGATCATGCATTTCAACTTGTGTTTTTTGTTGTTCTGTATGGTATCTCCACCTTCATTCCTACTGGTTCAACAGTACTAAAGTCTTTCAAGTGTGTAACACGCACTGCATCATTTTGAAATCCTAACTTAATCAGAATGATGTGTACATCCATGGTGCACACATATGTAAACAAGCAAACTAACAGAAAATCCCCAAAATAAACAGAAAAAAAAATACATACCTCTGCAACACCAATGTCTTGTTTTGGAAAGAGACTTTTACTTCCTCCATCTCTCTTTCCAAATCTTCAGTGGTACTGAAACAAAAACAACAGTGTGAAAGAAAAAGAAAAATTTAAAAGTAATCTCACTCTTGTAAGATATAACTTGCTTTCTCCATGCCTGAAATAAGAATTTTGCCTGTAAGTTAAAAATTATTTGATTCAGGAGTACTTTGGCACAAGGAATTATATTAGTTAATTCTAGCTATTACTTAGAAGGGCTGCAAATTTAGAAACCAYATCAGATACAGGACTATATTAAGGGGTTGAATAAAATATTTCCTTCCCATGTTCTCTGTTSATATAGAATCATAGAATCAGAGAATGGTAAGGTTGGAAGGGACCTCTGGAGATCATCTAGTCCGACCCTCAGCGTAGCCCGTACAGGGATTGAACCCATGACTCTGGCATTAGCAGCACCACACTCTAACCAACTGAGCTAAACCTGACCCCCAATATCCTCTGTTTTCATCAGACTTTTGCAAATTATTGATATTTAATGCAGACTTTTCATTAAAAAGGAGTAGAAAGAGAACATCCAGCTCAGCTCCCAACTGTTCTCTTCTTTATTTTAAACTATGTCAAAAGTTTGAAGCCATCAGCTAACTTACGCTTTGATTAGCTTTTCTTCTATGACATGGTCAGGACAAATTTCTTCACCTGAAAAGCAAGAACAATACTAAAACAGCGCAACAGAAAATGTTTAAATCTAACTTACAGAATATAAAAGATAAGCAGTTTGATGGCTATATTAACAAGCTATTTCTTATCCCTAGCTCCACACCTCACCATCTCTTTCACTATTACTGGGACTACACTGTCAATCAACTATACCAGAGAAATAATCAGGCTTTGAAATATTTCTGTTTAGTACTTTTCAGACATTCCAGATTGGGTTCACAACACTGCTCTGCGTGCAACTGGCTGGTTCAGTGGAGAAGAAGATACACAATGAAAACAGAACAGGAACAAGAAGAAATATGCTAAAGCAGAATTGCTGCCAGACACTTTGTATTGTAAAACTGAAACCCCAGTTGATCAGATTCAGCCTGAAAGCCATTACAACTTAAAATTTTGTCAGAGTGCTAGAGGAGTCTAAAGCAAAAATGCAAGGTGAGAAAGCATGGGGGTGGTAGGGAATACTTATGTGATGGCTTTGTAAGGGTTCAAACACGTCTATAAGAGCTATCAAGAGAGTGCAGTCAGATGCTTAGTCCATGAAAAAAAAAAGTATTATAAAAGTGCTTGTAATAAATTTAAAAAATTAATTTTAAGTACATAACTACGAGTTACATCACATCCCTTACTACTGCAATATGTCACGTTCAGAAAAAGCACGCTTGGGTCGCTGGAGGGAGGCAGGGAAAGGGGTCGGCTTACTAGCATGAACTGTGGTGCTACACTCCATGAGCTGCTGCTTCATCTGCTCCCTCAGGCTGCAACGGAGCAAAGCGACAACGGTCAAACCCAGCGCGACAGCCCGCGGGGCGGCCCCGGCCGCGCAGGGCCGCCGTTACCCAGCACCCGCGCCCCGCAGGCCACCCCGCGCAGCCCCCGGGCCCGCAGCACCGACCGCAGCAGCATCAGGACGTCCAGCTTGGCCGCCGGCCCGCCCGCCGCCGCCGCGCCCGGC
>NW_028186945.1:3600012-3603278 GCF_003343005.1 Rhea americana | reverse complement strand
GCGGCCGTTGGAGGCGGGCGGCCAGCGGCAGCGGGTGGCCGCGGCTCGGCCGCAGGCGGTCTCCTGCGCGGAGCTCCGAGGGGAAGCGCGGTGCTGCCGCCGTCCCCCCGCCGCGGGAGGACCGTTGTGCCGTGCGGCCGCCCCAGCCGGCGCTGGGGGCACCACAGGCCACCTTCAAAGGCAGGAGCAGAGCAGGAAGCTGCAGGAGTTTGTTGTGTTTTACATAAGTAGCTACAGAAGTTGGAGCTGCTCTACAGTGATTGTAATATTGTGAACTTAGATAAGCAGCAGCTACCGCTGCCCCAGCCGTTAGCAGGGCACATCCTAATGCTGCTGGCTGCACCCCAGAGCTGCCGGCAGCTGCAGGCGGAAAGAACCACCACAAAGCACACAAGCACCACAGCTAGAGTAAAAGACAAGATGCTTTATTAAAAGCTTTAAACACTCAAATAAGATACATTATGTACACAGTGGCACATAGTGCCAACATCCTGCCCAAGTTGGTGTAGGAGTTACAGTGCTTTGGCCAGAGGTTTGGCTAGATTCTGTATGACAGCAGAGTTCAGCTGTGCAATAGTGCTTATCTTGGCATTTTTGCTGCTGGCGTATTTATTCTTGATTGTCTGCAAAAAGAGTTAGTAGTTAAGAGAGTTAGTTTAGCCTKCTCATAAAGATACACTAGTCTACTGGCACCTTTCAGTTACTCTGAGGCTTGGTAGCCAGGTCATGTGAATTCTTCGCATCCAGAACAAGTTTGTGTTTTGGTAAGATGGCTTTTTTGTGTGTGTTTTTGGCATTTTGCTGTGCTGGCTTACACCACCCTGTCAGGATAAAGACCCTTCAGCTGAAGTGAGCAGGTCTGATACAAGCATCAGTGGCTTGAGAACCACATGGTGACATTTAACCAAGTCCACTCCCCATCTCTACCATGAGAAGCTTACCATGTGCTTGGTGAGGCCCCGATTCACTAGGATTATGTTCTTTGCCATATGCTGCATGACTGGAAGAAGGTCATTCTCAGTATAAGCCATGTAGTGTTGTAGAGTTGGTGTCTGAAAAGAAAGGACATAATAGAAAATGCTACTAGAACATTTGAGCTTCTTTGATTCTGTCCTCTATTGGGCATAGACRGCTGCAGTCTCCTTTCTGACAGGAAAGAGTTACTGCCCTACTTCTGTCCTCTTGTTATTGGCCAAGTGGAGACAAGAACACACCTGGCCTACGGTAGCATTTTATGTTGGTACACAAGTACACCAAGTCCCAAACTAGAAAGTGGTATCTGACAAGCATGACTCACCCACTCGCCTCCATCAAGAACTTTTAGAGCTAAACAGGAAGCAGCAGCCGCAGTTTTGGAAGGAGGGAAGTGAACCATTTCATAGTCCACCATGGACAGCTCCATCAGGTACTTGGCCAGAGTGTGCTGTTCCAAGTCCACCTGGAAAAAGTCTGAGGTGAGTGTTGTCTCCAAGGCAAAAGACATGTCAAGCACAGTTTAATTGCCTTTGTTTCATCAGGCAAGAAGAAACACTTAGCAAATATTTTTCAAGCTGTAGGCTGGAAATTTAATACTGAGCAGTCTGAGTAGTTGTAAGCTGCTCATCGCTTAGGGCTATTCCCTTTAGCAGTCTGATGATCCTCTACTAGTATCAGGCACGCATTTTAACACTGGTTTGGCTGGATTAGGCTTAAGTGAGAAAAAGTAGACAAATAAGACCACTTTCTACAAGGAGACAGGTTTTTGGACTGAACTTTTTGTTCAGTAGTTAAGTTGTTATAATACTCAAAAAGTTTTACACGGTTTTAACAAGCTGCAACAGCCAAATGTTGCATCTTGAAGATAATGCTTGACAGTAACACCAGTTCTTAGCATTACCTCTGCGATCTTTGAAGCCCTCCTTAGGAAGTGTAGAGGTAGAGGGCGACCCAGACCAAAATCCAGGGCTCGGAGGATCTTCATCTCCATCTGGCGGATCTGAGACTTTGTGTAAGTGTGATCTGTTACAAATGCAAAATCTCCAATTTCAGGGGGATACATTTCTTCATACTTGCTGGCAATGAACATAGCTGTAACACCAACCAGCTGTAATGTCTTCTTGGACACAGTATTGTCCTGTAGCAGAAAGCAGTAGAGACTTGTGTGAGACTGAATGACTTCACTCGGAACACAGCTTTTCAAGGTAGCCAACTTAAGGTTCCTAATACGCTCTAGCGTATACAGAGTAACTGTACAGCATTTCATTACCTCTGTTAACCTCTGTAGGGTTATAGACAGKCTATCAAGACCAAGTTAGTGAGAGAAAGAGCTTTGATATGTCAGGTCACTGTTTCTGGTTGAGATGAGYATATAGTGCGTGCAGTTCAAGATACAGAGCCCTTTACTGGTAAGCTATTTTTTTTGTTAGGGTTAACAAGGTCAACCATATATATGATGTTATCAGTGCTCATTGTGCTTTAGCTTACAGTAAAAGTATCCCTTGACACCAGGCAGGAGACACTCACCTGCAAGAAGCGATCAATGATAGCAACTGTCATGTACATTGTCTCCTGCAGGAGCCTGAACTTCATCTGTACTTGCACAAGCCAGTCTATTAGTATAGCTCGCATATTCCCAGTGATTTCCTGGCCTGCCAGGTATTTGGGTCTGACAGCTTGTTTCTCCTGTGTGGAAGAGAGAGAGTTAACAGGAGATGCAGCCAGTTAGAGGCTAGACATTGCAGAGATTTGAGTTATTTCACCCTAAGGCAAGGCTTATCAAGGAGTTCAATATAAGGGTATCGCATAAGTCTGGGACACTGAATGTGAGGTTTCTTAGTTTATTAGATGTTGGCCAGGAAGAGCATGGTACTGGYACTACGAGCTGATTGGACTAGTGACCAGTGTTATGAGATTGGTCRGTTTTATTCTGGAATTTTAAGTTAAGGAATTGTTTATTCTTGCCTCCTGAAGAGCTAAGTGAACGTGAACGCCATTGGCAGGTCACCCCTGTAACGACAGGTTCATTGCCAGCGGATCTCCCCGTGGCCCTGAGCGGCTCCACCAACCTCGAGGTCTCTCAGGTAGCCGTAGATGTCCTTCACGTATTCACTGCAGAGGTTGGGGTCGGTGCCGTCTTCCACGTCCACGTCCTTCACCTCGAGCAAGACATCGGAGAAGGCCTGGCACAGCATCTCCTCCGAGGGGGCGCACCCGGACGTCTCCATGGGCGTGGGAGACGGCGACGGCAGCTGCAGGGAAGGCTGGGGTCAGCCGGGGGCCGGGGGCCG
>NW_028186945.1:3576626-3598222 GCF_003343005.1 Rhea americana | reverse complement strand
GGCGCGCCCCCGGCCCCGCGCGCACCCCCTCCGCAACTACGCGGGGGCTCCTCGCCGCTGCGACCAAGGGTCCTGCAGAAACAGCTCCCGATCAGAGGCAGAACCCTGAGCTCGCAGGCGGTTCTAAACGCTTTCCTCCGTACGTCCCAAGCAAGGTCTTAATGGAGGAGAGTCACGATGCACTACATAAAACTAAAATTCTTGAAAAATAAATTTATTTTTCTCATCTTATATACACATACTGCTTGCTGCCAAATGTACAACGTTGTAGCTTCATTTTCACAGAGGAAACTGTTTGAAAACAGCAGTGTTTCATTGCAACTGCCTGCACACAGACCACATGACTAGAAGAGGAACTTCCACACTGAAGTAGCTATTGAAATATTTCAAGTGGCCTATACTTGCGCTTTGAAAATCCACCCTTACAGCACAGTTCTGATAGATGGATGGTGTGGGGAAGCCTGAAGCTAGGTAAGGCTTTCTGCAGCTGTCTGCAACACTGTGCACAGCGGTCAGGTAAAACACGAAAAGCCGCTGAACGCTTGCATAGACGGGGGCCAGCACTTCCACGGTAGCAGAGCTGAGCCTCGCCGAGGAAACACCATCACTCAGCGTGCTCCCAGCTACTCCAACTTGTTTTCAGTCCTGTTGCTTGGGGCTCACCATGAAACCACATTTGCTTAGAGAAAGCTGTGACAGGTGTTAAGGCTTTTCAATCAATTTTCAAATTGATTTCAAAAGAAAAATCACTGTGCTTTTTATTTACCTACCAACATTGGGCTAATGCTCAGTTTGGTAACATACTGCCAGCTCTGGTTCAACCACCTTAAACATGAGTGTCAGACAAATACTAACCAAAGCCTTATTTTCTTTCTTTTTCAGACAATAAACTGAAGTAACATTCCTTTTATAAATCAAGTATAATTGTAGCACTGTTATCCAACTGACCTGAGCCTTCTGGAGCTGAGAATGTGAGAAAACTGCTGCAAAAGGCATTAGTTTTCACCACAAATAATTTCATTTTCCCCAGGTCAGCTACCTACACCAACTACATTGTACAAGCTGAATATGCATTAAGATCAGCAGGTSAAGCAATATGCTTTCTAGTTCTCATACTGCTACTGCTGAGATACTCTGCAAGTTCTGCAGTGCCAGGCTGGGAAATGAAGTCCTAAGAAGGGACTTAAAGAGATCCAGATTCAGAATATACAAGTCACCTGAAAGCAATGCAACTTTCAGAAGTTTTTTTGACCACTTTTCTTTTTTTTTTTCTTTTTTTTCAGTCAGTCAGTCCCACACTGCAGAAGTTATTTTAATATAGCACTAGGGGGAAAGAGAATGGAATGAAAAGGTTTTTAACCGATACATGAGAAATTCTGCACTTTGTATAAACAGTCAGATCACAAGAGAAGCAGAATTGCTAAAGGACATTTCAAATTGCATCTCTGTTGAATCTGATCTGACAAGGTAATTCCTGTATCATTCTATGCAGAGCTCCACTAGCATCAGTTCAATTATTTTAGTAAAACAACTCAGGTATCTATCCTGAATAAYGAACAGGAAAACAATAAAACAGAATAAGACTACTGCGATACACGGAATGATGAAAGATGTACTCATTCTTGCTAGCCACTGAATTAATTGCTGAATTACAAAGAACATGCTTAAAGGGTTTCAAACAGGAAGAAGAGATGAGCACAGGAAGACAGATAACAGATATAAGGATAACTACCTCCAGAGACATATGTTGGTTTTGCTCAGTTAACAGGTTTTCCGTAGAGAGAGAGAGAGAGAGATTTGTCTTCTCTGCAAGTATGTAGACTCCAACATGCATAACTTTCTCAAACATTCATTTTCTTTTCAATCAAGAAGTCTCAATTTACAGTCTGCCTCAATAACTTGAGGAGTCCCAGACTGTTTACATAGTTCAGCATTCTAAACCTGCAGTATTTCCTTAGGTACTATACAAGAGTAAAACTAAGTACGTAGATGTGCAGCTGTATTATGATAAAGTTTGAGCTTGCCTTTTTTTTCTTTTTTTTTTTTTAAAAAAAAAAAATCTATCTGTTATCTATCCAGAATGGCAAGTCTCTCTTCTTTTTGCCTAGTTAGTCATTCAGCTGCTTCAGCTGATAGCTAATCTTGGACAAGACAAGCAAAAAAACCTCCAACAAACCAGACAGCATTTTAGTAATGAGCAAGCCACAAACAGTAAAGATTTCATTGTCAGGTCACTCAGCTGCTCTCCAGTTATTCTCCTAGATCTATTAATTTCCAATGTAAAATAGATTTTGGCACAAGTTATAGAAYACTTAATTTTCACAAAAAGTTGTAAATATGAAGTCCATCCAATTAGCTATTCTGCAGGAGAAAAACTTYACCTCTTTAAGACAGACTATCCTGTCATTTATACATTTTTTTAACTGGATGAATGAAAGTGGATGCTCACTGGTGAATTATTTTATGCTTGAAATTATTGTATTTGCAGCTAGTCATACAAAAAGTACAAAATAGTTATTTTACATTTTTTTGACAACATCTGTCCAGGAAACACAAACAAAAACAGTGCAAGGAAAGAAAAGCATCTGCAACTCTTATTTCTCCCCATTACTCACTTAATATGAGTGGTGGATTTTTATCCTTAAAAATTAATTTGAGATAAATTAGAATGGTAACATCCATTTGCTCTGATGCAGTAGAATTGAGTTTAGAAAATGGTTTTATATGCAGATGCAATAAAAACTGTGCGTTTCTATTCCTGTATAACAAAGTCTGCAAAAAACCTTCATATTGGTTAACTTYTACTCCTCATAACAAACATGTAATTTTTTATTCAAAGTGTCTTCAAGCTATATTTGAATGAAAAAGTTTCAGTTGATTCTGTTTCTATTGCAACCTAAACTATTTCCATTTCCATTTCCCATAGCAAAGGAAATTATAATCATGGTGTTCCATACTTAAGAGAAAGCATGGAATGCATCTGTGCTCATCCACAAGTTGCAAGATTTCTGTTTAATAAACACCAGTACAGTATTTAAGATTCTCATTATTTCCACATATTCAGCTTCCTTTATAAAAAGCATCTTGATCTAACTTTAATAAAGATACTATGCTTAAAAAAATTCATATATATAGTACATTTGTTCCTGTACATGTATGTGCAAGTTCTTGTGACATAATACAAATACAGAATCCTACAGCTTCACTGTTAACATCCCCTCTGGTGAACAGTTTCTTATCACATGATGTAAGTACCATCTTTGTAGTATTTCATGGATTCCAATTGCTGAGTCATTGCAAGGACATCCTGAAATCCTGTACTGAGGCCAGACATGTGTTGAAAATAAGCTTCCTTCTCCACTTGAACAGTTAGGTTGTTTACTCCAGCATCTTTAAGAATTGCTGTAACCTGAGCATTACAGTTAGCATGGTTAACATTATATTATACTTTATATATATAGTAATAATTTACAGTATTCTGAGTCTGAAATAWTATAAATTTGAAAAAGCACCATAAAGAGTCAATTTTCTGGAAAGTCARGATAAGCTTCAGAGCTTTGTGACTTCAGCATAAGTGCTAATTCTCATTACCTTGTATAAGAAAATGAACATCTTTTGTGTTTTAAGAAAAAAAAAAAAAAGAAACCCAAGACAGACTGAGCACGTTAACAAGCCTTTAGTAAACCCATGACTAGCATCCAGATCTCTCCACTTTCCATTTATTTCCTGCATTACAGTACCAAACCAATCTACTCTCCCTTTTCTCAGCAGATGTACTGCCACTTTTAGTAGAACYAAAGATGGCAGGGGGATGTGGGTGTATGGGAGGAAGAGAATAAGTGTATTTTTTGTTTTGGCAGAAGCCTCAGCCATCAATTCTTATGTRAATAGTCTCAGGAGAGCAGGCAAGGGTAAGTACAGCATTAGAGACTAGGTCTAAGACATTAACTAATAGCTACAGAAACAAACAGCCACTTCAAAGTTCAGTCTGAGATAGAATTACAGAGTAACAAACGAAGCAGCAGATGACTAGGGTCTAAAACCACGGAACCTYACCTGCTGTACAATCCTCTGCTCCATAACATCTGACATCACTTGTACATGTATTGTACCTGCTACAACACTCGCAGAGTGACACCAGAAATGAGGATCTCTGTAGGATATGACTCCATCTATTTTTTGAATCTGTAAAGAAATTACRTTACCAACATTTACTTTTAAGAACATATTCTAAAACTTCTCTGGGGCATATGGGTATTGCAACAAAATATTGCATAGGGAAGAAGTTGCATAGCAAAGCTTCTTTCCACTTAAATCATAGAAATATGTAGTACTGGAAGGCCACTTTGCTACTTTCAAAAAAAAAAAAATAAAAGGTATATAAAATTAAAAAACCTGTAGAGCGCAATGCTAAATAACATGACAGAAAAATTGATTTAGCATACAGATCACAGTAATATCAATGGACAGATCAGCTAGAAGATTTGTTTGGGCATTTAATCATTTCTAGGRCATCTGTTATCTCAGTAGCCAGAACAAGCAGCTACCTAGTTTAGCTAGGCTTAATTCAGACACGTGTCTTCACCCAWATTTAAGATGCTTTTAAAACTGGTCTTACTGGTTTATGGTAACACCATTTTTTTCAGGCTCTTCTTATTACCTTTYAATGACTTACTCTTCAAATTTTCTCAAAAAGTAGTTTCTTTTTCCTCAGTCTGCAAAATTGCTTTCCGTCTTCTTTTATCAAAAGGTAAAATCAAAAGGTAAATTTTGCTCTGCATTGCACTTTGCCTTCACTACACATCTGTTCTAACCAGTTTCTTCTACTTTCTATTTCTCRTGCAGATAAGGACTCATCTCTCCCCTCTCCCAAATGACATGCAACATCAGAATACTCTTCCTTGCCAGCYCTCATTGATGGCATCCTCTAAGAGCCCATACTAGTTTTCTGACACAGGTAAGTTCTCCCTACTAAGATCTGCAGTGAGATTCTGGGCAGGAACTTCAAATCAGCCAACAGTGAGGACTAAACATTGCTGCAAAGTATATATCCTGGCACAGCAGACAGGAAGAGAAAAGACTAGTTGCTTTAACAAATTCTTTTTCATTTTGCTTTTGCTACTGCATCCACTGTGAGCCAGCATGTCCAGCCAGATATGGGAAAAATATGAAAATCTGCAATTACAAGCCCGAGATATAATCCTGTAGTGAAAAAGGCTTGTCAGCTTTTGGGAATTACTATGAATTACTATGTTACTTAATTTCTTAGCATTAATTAGGTTTCCCACATTTTTATCATACTTGTCTGAAATCATAAGCTATCCATAAAGCAAAGGCAGCATTTGGTGTCAATGAACAAAACCATTTTCAGAAAAGCCTCTCTTCCTCTCCCTCCCCCCAAAGCCTTAAATCAATACAACTCTTAATTCTCTCAAATCTCTGCAAAATAGGTTTTAGATCACATGAGACAAAAAGTTGTCTGAGGCAAAAGTTGCTGTCACACTGAACTACTTAATTATTAAAAACACTTTTAACTTTGTATGTTTATTTATAAAAACACTTAAAACTGTGGTTTTGACCTTTTCCAAAGCTGCATGCAGATCCTTCTCCTGTTCTGGAGGTATCCTCAGCAAAAGTACTTGACAGGCATCTTTCAACAGTGGGATAACACTGAGAAAAATCAATGTAGCAATAAAAAGAGAGCAGAGTGGATCAGCTATCAGCCATCCAAATTGTTGAATAAATATTGTGGATACGATAACACCAACACTGCCAAGAGTGTCTGCTAACACATGTAGAAACACACCTGAAAACAAAACACACTGTGTGATTACGTTGAATGCTGCTGTTTAAAATAAAGTTTAAAATGTATTTTTATGTTCATTAGTGGAAACAGTAGGGTTTATGATACTAACTCTACATGCTCAACCTGGTGCAAAAGTTAACAAAACAATTAGCTTTCTTAATGGTTGACTACAAACCAGTATAAATTACCGTTTTCACTCTATATGCAATGATCTAGTCAGGCATTTGCCAATTAAGCCAAACACGCAAATGCAGGCTTAAATGTTAGTGGGATTTGCAATATTTATCATAATCATTTAACTCCTGATAGAGGGATCAGGAGTTTACTGATGCTTAAAAGGGGATAAAAGATCACTGTAAATCTATTGACCTGCTAATGTTGACAGATATGAATGTATCATTTGGATTTATACTCCAACTCTGCTCCAGTTTTACAAGTAGATTATCAGCTGCTGCCAGGAATAATCCTTTATATTGCTTTAATAGTAGCAGTCTCACTGTACACTCAAAGGACACTGAAAAATAACCTGTATTTGTGAGATTAGTGCTACTTCAGTACCAAGATTTAAAAGAATGTTGAGACAGTAAGAGGATGAACAGACTTTACAAAAATGCAAGACAATATAAGAGTGAACGAAACTATAACTGATGTAAAATAATCAATGAAATATGAGACTACTAGCTAAAACACTTAAGCTCTAAACAGCTTACACAAAACATCTAATTCTTTTATAGATTTTAAAAAATAAGATATTTGATAAATATCTTCTAATTAGTAGGAGAAAAGAATTTCTAATTGCCCTTCTCAGTTAGTTTCTAATTTTAATTTTGAAAAAAAAAATTCATCTTATCTTCTGAACCACAAATAGGAGCATATTCTAGATTGCTGGTCTGCCTTGGTTCTTCTTATCCCTTTCTCCAGTGTTTTCACAACCAGTTGTCACATGACACCTAGAAATACCGTAATATCTTTATAGATAGAGACCTTGCATTTGCATTTCTAGGTGGATCTTAGAAACAAAGACTTCAAGGTTTTTCAGTAAGGTTTATGACAACTGTGGAAAGTTTTTTCTTTATTAGTCCTTAAGAATCACTAACAAGATACCACACAAATCTAAGAAAGCTGTGCAAAGAAGCATTTCAAATAGTGTTTCTTCAAACCAAACTCATTAATGAATAAAGAGTTTGAGAAATTCATGTACATTTATATATTATTTATGATTCAGCAATCTGTACTTGCCTCTCATGTTGGTATTCATGCCTCCTCCAGAAGACCCGTGGGAATGTCCATGTCCATGGTCACTGTGGGAATGCCCATGCCCATGGCTGTGCCCATGCCCGTGGTGAGAATGACTGTGCTCATGCGAGTGACAGCCTCCACGAGAACCTCCATGGGAGTGCGCGTGGCTGAAGGCACAGATACCAACAAGGTTTACTATGAGCCCTCCAACAGAGACCGGCTGCAAGACAGACAAAAAAGAAAAGCCCTTAACTTCACCACATATTCCTAGATACTCAAGTTTATTTTCTAGAACAAGGTAATCGGAGATACTATACAGTTAATTAAGAAAAGCTGTGAAAGCATTTTAGGATCAACAGAAGGATTATTCTAATGTGGATTCCTCATCAGCAAAACTTCCTATACAAGCTTGTTTTGAAGGAATTTTCTTCTCTCAAAAAAAAAAAAAAAAAAAAAAAGAAAATCTGATTCTCCTCCCCAAACCCACCCAGCATTAACCATCAAAATGCAAAACTCAGTATCAACAAACCAGGAGAAGGTAGCAACTTTACTTTTAAGATGCAGTGATTTTATTTATTTCCAGAAAGAAACAAAATTGTTCAGAGGAGCAAAGCAAAGCTTGTAGTTTATCACTCAGAAAGATTAAGAGATTATACAGGAATGCTAGCAAGTACTGCTCTATAACCTGAGTTGCACTTTTTAATTTGTCTGCCCCCCCCCCTCCCCCCCCCCCGCCTTGGAAAGCTGGCCAAATGCAAGAGAATAATCCCAAGTAAAAAAAAGGAGTTAAGGGAATCCAACTTGGGCTATTTTACTTTTCGTTAGATATGCAGACAGAACTCCTGTAGAAGCAGTAAAAAACTCCACAGCCTGAATCTCAAAGGGGAAAAAAAAAACACACACAAAAAACCCCAGTAATGAGAACCAAACAAATACTGAAGAAGGTGGGGGAAGGAGGGAAGAAAATAAGGCCTAGACTCCAGCARTGCATATATCTAGCATTACCTAAATAAAAATCTTTTCCTGTTACTGAAGAGAACAAGACAGCACAAATTCATATATTTTGGGGAGAGAAAACAAGTAAAAGTGTGAAAAATGAAGGACTTGTAGTAGAATTCTGTAATCCAAAGCAATTAGGATGAAGAAAACAAACTGCCCCATTTTGGAGAAAAGGGATGGAGGCCTGAAAAYTTTAGTGGAGAGTCCTGAAGAGGCTGTAGAAGTTAGTAAGTAGCCATGGCTACTGACAGCTTCATAATTGCTAATGCCATGGTAACACCCACAGCATAGCTTAACCTCAAAAATCACCTGGAATTTGTAATTTCAGTTGCAAATAAGTATGAAAAGTTTTTCCAATAATTACACTGACATATATAACTGCAAAAATTAAATGTAATCTTGTACAGAATGATTATTTCCTTTGCATCATTCACTACAGAAAGACTGCCCTCCAAGAAGATTAGAGCTGTAACTTCTTTGGAAAAGAGGTCTCGTAAGTATGCAATCTCTCACTTCATTAAAAAAAGCACATAAACCAACTAKTAAGTGCAAAACAACAATCAAACAGAATGACAAAACTTACCGTTAACATATTTGTATCTATGTCTGGAGGATCTACCAGTCTGGCCACTGATTCCATGAAGACAAAGAAAGCAATTACCATTAGAAAGAGCCCATTAATAAATCCAGAGAGAATTTCTACACGTCCATACCTGAAAGCAAATGTATGTACGTTTCAGAAGTAAGAACAGCTACACTGAACAAATTTTAAAAGTTATAATACATTTAATGCAGCATCACGAACTTTAARATTGGTTTGATTCTCCCTCCCCCACGCCACAGAATCATGCATAACCCTTTCTGGGTTATCCATTTCTGCCCATCAGGTGGCTAGACTGCAACTGTCTATACGCCAATAGTACAAAGCTTTAACAACCTAAGTATTTCAATTAAAAAACATAYATATTAATACACATTGCACATTTAAGGTGTCAAACTACTAGATGTCTATAGAATTTAGCCAATTTTTGAAAACTTCAGTGGAAGCAAAATCTCCGTATCAACATCAACTTTAAATATATATTTGACATGCACACACATATGTATATATAKAGAGAGACAGAATTTCTAAATGATATTAACCATGATAATGTTTTATCTGTAGACCTTAATGCTAATGAAGTCCTAAATTTCAGAACACTTTTTTGGTTGGGGTAAGAGAGCACTGATGTGAGCATGAACAGAATAAATGGAAGAGAAAAGAGAAATAGTTAACAACAAAAAAAAGAAACAAGCATCATTAAAACATCCTGAACATATCTTTATAACGGGACATTTTAAGAAGGAGTAAGTAGAAAACTTTCAGATAGTCCTTAAAAAAATTAATACACATACCCATAGGAAAATATGCGAGTTGCTTTCCATCTTGTCATTAGAGCAGCAAAAAGCCCCATCACTAAAGCAGAACAATCAAAAAGCATGTGAAATCCATCAGAAATAAGACCAAGGCTATTGGTCCACACTCCATAGAAAAGCTCCACAAAAGTGAATGCCTAAAATGAAAAAAGGTTTGAATTTTTTCTCCAAAATTAAATTTTAAGTTAATGTCTTGGTAGYTGCCATGAAGATCTTCCAAAGTGTACTTGCTAGTTTGCAAAGGTAACGTTCAAAGTATTTCTAAAACATTTTCTTCCTCTTCCAAACAAAACTGGTAATATATTCCAAGTCTACAATGAGACATTCAGTGAGACTTTTTTTGAACCACCCCCCCCCCCAAAAGTGCAACCTTCTACAAGCAAAGACTGAATTTTTATTTAGGATTGTAAATAGCACTGCGCAGCATAAGTTTTAAGCATTCCATTACTAAACAGTTGTAGAGAACCGAAGCAGAAAACCACTGTACACTGAAGAATTAGTGATCCATGTAACAGTTAACCTGAGCAGGCACAGGCCTGCACCGTGCTCTGCTGCACGTACAGTTTAGCCTTCAGGCCTAAACTTTGGATAACCACAGGATAAACCTAGCCAGCTATTTGTAACAAAGGAGCTTGCAGGCAGCTCCCACTAGGCACTAGCGATTACACCACCTGGGTATCCTTGCCTTTATCTAAAAGCACAGCAACAATTTCTCATGGGAACAGTCCTTCCGTTTGACAGCAGAAATAATGAATAGAATTGTTTTCTATCAAGAAAACGCTACAAGGGCTTAAAAGACCAAAATGGGATATCCTGTCAATAACTAGATCTGCATGGCATGCTGCGCCCTGACTGATGCTTTACAACTGAGGGTTCCCAGCATTTGAAGGGACACAAGATTATCCATACTAATCCTCTTTTTCCTTACAGTGTTAGGTCTAATAAATGTCATTTTATGAGATTCTTACAGAATCCGAGTGCCCTTCTTACAGCGATAAGAACAAACCAGCACCTCCCGGTGCAAAGCAGCAACAAACAACTCTGACTAGATCTACTACTAGCAATGCTGTCTATAAATCTGTTTTACTTACACTGTCTACAGAAACAATTAATCAGGAAAGGCAAAACTTGTGCAACAATTGTAGCTATTAGGAAGCCTGGAATTCATCACTTAAAGGCTCATTTTGTAAAAGCCACTGTAAATCACTAAATGATGAAAAAGATCCAGTTGACCTATATAAAAAAAAAAAATCTCATCTTTAGGGATTAGATTTTATCTCCTAYAAAAAAACACAGTTTTTCATGACTTTTAGGTATATCCTTCCAACTTTTAAATATCTAAAAGAAGGTTGTTCTTCATTTGTTAGACTAGCCTAAGCACTATAGGGAAATGTAATACCAGATTATCAGGAGAGATAAAATATTAAATAATATCTCACAGCATACAGGCTGAAATAACTAGTAATTTAGAAATGCTAATAAATGACCAAATTAATTGCTGTCAATAATTTATTCATCTAGTTTATTTGAACAGGAAAGTTCAGTATTGTCTTATCTAATAATGATTTTGGAGTCTGCAAAGAAACAAGCATTGTTCATAGCAAATCCAAATATTATATCTAAATGAATATCAACTCTGCTATGGATCATGAATCAGGACAGAAGGCTTCAGAAAATCATTTTATTAATATGCAGTTAAAGTTATTTCCAGTTACGACTTTTTAACAGCTTGTTCTGGTAAGAAAATCTTCACTGATTAGTCAACAGTTTAAATCTTACAAATTAGTTTTGAGAAGGGTATGCAAGGGAACATCTTTAATATGTATTTCTTCCTATGTATTTTAACTCTTCTTTATTAATTGACCTGCCTACGAAGTTAAACTTTCCTTTCTTTTTTCCTATATTTAATTTGCTATTAATTCCTATAATTTCTATAATTCCTCAAGTTACAGCAGACACTGCAAGCCCCCCCCCCATTTTCTTGGAAAATTGCTATAAAATCTTATCAATTGTGCTTATTACATGACCTTTTTCCTATTCTGGAAAGGAAGAGAGGAGTTAGAAATAACAGGCTATTCTAGAAATTACATTACTCAATTCCACTGTACTGTTTTGTTATCCCCATCCTTGAAGGCCTCACTAGTTTCAGGTTATCTTCTGATAACATTGAGATATCTCAATCTTGAGTGAGATCCTACTGTTCTAATCATTATATCACTATTTACTTACTGGTACAATAGTTATACATAAAACCAGTACCCCATTGTGACACAAATCAGTCAGCCCTGTCGCTTAGAGTAAGACGGGCATAAGAATCTATTTTAAGATTCCATTTAATGAGACTACTGTATCAAGGGTCACTTAAAAAACAAACAAAAATGGGAACCTTTAGAGCAACTCTTCTTACTGTACTGTGTGATTAAGTTTGGAAGAAAGCATGCACTTACCAGATTTAGGCACAAGAAATAGAAGATCTGTCTCGAATCGTGTTCCTCAAGGATTTGTTTCAGTGACTCTTTAATAAACCGGGGTAATGACTGAGAGCTCTGCTGCAATGCATCACCCATGAAGTTATACAGAGGAGTGCCTTCAGGAGAATAGCCAATAAGGGTGCCTTTCTGCCCTTTCCTGGAGGGGGAGGACAGGATATTGGCAGCTGCAAGGAAACGTATTGAAGTTTTTGTTGCTGTTTCTAAGCTTCACAGCAATTTTATAAGGCAAATGTCCAAAGATTACGTGTAGTATTAAGGAAGCAAAGTGATTACCAACTTCATCTTGAGGTTTAACATTAGATTTTACTGCTATGTTAGATTAGACCATCACTTCTAAAGAGAAACAGATCTATTATATTCCTTTCTGTAGGCAGTAAAGCAGAACAAAATTGCATGCCCATTTATTCAAAGAAACCACAAAAGCTCATTCAAAAGAATTTTGGCCAGAGCCATTTTCAGAATGGGTTCTGAGTAACACAAATATATTTAACAGATTTATTAAAAGATAAATAAGAATACGTACATAAAATGAAGAAAACAGCACTCACTACCACTCCTCCAGAAAGGACATGCTCTGTGCTTTCATGGTGTGATGGCTTGTTCATAGCTCGAAGCTGGTCTGTTATTGGATGTGTCCAGAAGTTGCCAAAAAGCAGTGCACTAATGAAAATGAGAAAGGATCCATATCGAGCACACTTGGAAGCTTCCATCTTGACAGAGCATATGGACTCCACATAGAAATCCAAGATCACAACAAAAAAGATGACTGTTATGAAAGGCATGATGAGAGAAGACCAGGACTCCACTTTACTCTGCAACAAAAAGTATGTTTCAGACAGGATTGTTCACTATTAGATCAGCTGTATATGCAGCATTGTATCTAGTGCGCTTTCTTAATAAATAATTTCAACAGCGCATCAATATAAATACTTCTATCAGAAAATTAATATTCAGACTATAGAAAGATACATATAACAAAGGATGATTACAGCAGCTTATTTAAAATACTTTCATAGGCTTAAAAGAAATATCATATTTGCATTGGTTTACTCTCCCTAAACAGGGAGGTACAATGAGCATATCTTTAAACTACAATATATTCTCTTCAGGAAAAAAGGGCCCCGCATTTATATAGTCATTAATCCTTGTACAATCTTAGCAAAAGAATCCAGAAGATAATAACTGAAGCTAGAAAGAGGAAATAAAGTTATCATGCAGAGACACACATCAAATACAGAAAACTATTTAAAACACAGATCTTATTAGAAAATCAAAGATTAAACACCTTCAAGATTACCAAAGCTGTCAAGAAAAGATTTAACTTGCTCTTCACAAGCTGAAGCATTAGAGAAAATGAGTTATGTTTGCTAACATGTACTTGCAGTATTACCTCTGTTGTCAGAGAGAGGACGATGACCCATGGGCACAACAGAAGGACAGAAACAAGGTGAGATAAAGCTTGTAGACGCTTGGCTCCACCTACATCTACAGAGAGCTTTCGGGAAGCCATGTGAAAACCAACCTTGCAGCACAATGCTAGCACCAGAAGCAGCACTCCTCCCTGGAAACAGAAAGGGATTCTATTAGCATTTCTTATGAGCTGAATACCACACTCCAAAACCCCCCAGTACTTACATTAAAAAATATTTGCTTTCCTTATCAACAAAAAGCAAAGCATTAAAAGTCTATGTTAAGCTCAAAAATGTCACATCACTTCAGCCTTTTTCTAATACTTTCACAATCTTTTAATTTGCTTACTTTTATTCGTACCCTCACAATATTTTCTTTCAAAATTGTTCCATAAATGAATCACAAGACACTCCATACACAGAAACAGTCTCCTATCATATCTCATCTGTTCTGTGTATAGTTAACCACTCTCTCACTCAAATTTCTAATTCATTTGCACATTGAAACTCTCTCAGCTGCTACAGATGTTCAGTTCCCTTCCCCCTGTTTCAGTTCTCAATACATTCACTTCAGCAACAAGACTAACCTAACAGACAAACTCAATCACCCAGGTCAGTCCCACATAGTAAGATTCCGTTACACAGTTACTCATCCCATCAAATATAATAGGCTTATACTATTGAGACACAGAAGTATCAGAATCTTTCTTTCTCTTCAAATACAGCCCCCTAATGTAAATTAAATACTGGAGAAGAATAAAGAAGCAGCTACATTTTATACTGTATGGTTTGGCTTGCAGCACCTTTCAGTTTGCTAGTTTGTGTTGAGCTGAAATTGAACTGGCTGTTATTCAAAGACATTAGGAAAAAAAAAATCAGTGCTGGGTCTGTTCCAGTTGGGCAGCAGGGTGGAGGCTGGGGCATGTATATTGGATTTTCTTGCTGTTCTTGTTTCAGGCTTGGCTTAACTCCCCACTCTGAGCTGGTGAAATTCCCGCCAATAAAACTTAGATGTATCAGCCAACTAAAAACCAGGAAGCTATTTACCTTGTGATCTGCAACGCCCAGGAAAGCAATGATTGTATACAGAACATGGGTAAGAGCACTGTCATGGTGCCCTTCAGCTAAGTAAAATAAATTAAGGAAGATTTTTATTTTTATTTTTTTAAACCAAAGAGCTGATAGAGGTAACAGAAGACCACAGAAAGCGGAAGAAGGCAAACTGAACTTTAAAGTTTGGTAGATTCCTAAAGTTCAGAAAGGAAGCAAGAATTTCCACAAAAGAGAAACAGTTAAAAGTACTTGTATTTAAAAAAAATAAGGCAGAGTGCATAGAAGCAGTTATGATATGTAGCTTATTTTAATTCAGACAACTAGACATAGAATAAACTCAACAGCATTAAAAGCTAGATTTCCAATAAAAACACTGTAACAGTGAAGTGTCTAAAATCTGAGTATAAACATTTAAACTTTAGAAAGTTAGATCAATTGACAAGCACAATCCAGCAAATACTGAAGTAACAATAGCTTTTCAGAAATCAATTAGAAGGCACTTTAACAATGAATTTACTCACTGAAAACTCCACTGATTAATCAAAGTTATTTCTGAATATACCATCTGCATCTGTAATTCCATGATTTTTTTCATCCTTGAGAAAGTTTACCTTCACCTTGCTATCAGCTATGGGCTTTGTTGTTACTGTCCATCCTTCAATGCACCACTTTTTTCCAATACACTTAATTAGGATGAGAAGACCGTTTGGAAACTTCTGAACAATTTCCAGTTTACTCAACGGCTTTGGCAGCACATTTGTCAGCTTCTATTTGCAGCTTAGACTCCATTGTTGCAGGCTATTTCACATCACTTTTCAACCTAGCAGCTGAATTGAGAAAGCTACCGTAATAGTGAGAGTACAAAACTATCCTTCTGGATATACCAAAAAGATTGCCAGCTACACCAGCCAACCATTTACTGAAGGCATTTAGACAATAGCCAACATTTCTAGAATTTTCCAAGAGGAAAGCTAATCAAGAAATCTTCTAGCAATTCTAAATGGTCTGATATGAGCAAATAGGAGACATCCCTATAACTACAATTTACCTTAGAACATAGTTATAGATTTTATCACCAAAGTAACCAATGCCATTCAATTGACTATAAATACCAGCATTTGCAGCGTAAGATTTTACTTTTACATCTAAAAATGGTCTTGCAAATGAGGATTCCTACAAATGAAAATATACACACTTAATTCAGTGCATTCAACTTAGCATTCTGTTCTCCCTGCTCCTATACACATAAACACAATGTTTTTGATAGATGTTGTCTGTTAAGATTTTTATTCTCCGCGCACATAAAGAGAAAGGATACGATGTTCTGCTATTTTAGCCATGAGATCATCATTATCAAAAAGCAACAAGCAGATGACAGCTATGATGAAAAACATAGCACCTCTTGTCTGGAAAAAAACAAAACATTTTTTATGACACACTGTAATTGATAAATGTTAAACATTCCAGGAAGAGAGTTCTCTATTTCCTGATCAATGTAAGCATATTTTGGTGGAGTAAGAGAAACAGAAAGAAATAACATTTCTTGAGAAAGTAACCATGACAATATAATTTTATACTAATTTAGGTTTTCAGATTTGCCAGGTAAGTTCGGGCAAATCCCCATTCCCTTTTTTGGCCTTAATACACATGCAGCTTAGCTACCAAGTGTAAGCTTCTAAGATAAAGATTCACAAAAAACCTCTGCAAAGCTCTACATTTATCATTTGAGTATCTATTTGGAGAAAGTTTTTCCTCTAGATAGTTTTATGTTGAAGGTCCTGAACATTTAAAACTTGTTGGCAGTGTCAGAAAGAGCAGAGGGGAGTGCCATTCACTCCATCCTAAGCCCAGTTTCCAAGTGGTTAAGGCATTCCAACAGAAGTTACAACACAGATTTTGAAAGAGTCTGAGGCAGCACCAAAGGCAGACTGCCTCTTACATAGCAATAACCTAGTCTCTAATATATGATATCATAAGGTAGTTTCCTTCAATTATTACTATTCTTGAATGAAAGTGGTCCTGACTGCTAGGTGCTGGGATAAGCTCATTACCTTTAGGGCTCATTAAGCAGAATTAGAGAATACCCATGAAATTGAACATATAATGGGACTCAGGCAAAGGATGTCTCACGTATAGATCTCTGATTAAGTGCAAGATTGAGGCCAAGAATTCAGCAAATACAGGCTCATGCAGAACTTAATCAAGAGAACTCCTTGGCAGAAAAAAGCGTATGTATGTGGAAAGTTAGAGAATACTGAGGAGTCCAGGCAAGAATCTGAAGCCTTTATTCCTGGACTTCAGTGTCTCAAGGCCAAGACCACTTCAGGTACATACGTTCTTTTGTCATTTTAACCCAAAATCCCTAGACAAAAAAAAAAGCTGAAGTGAAAAATCACATTCCAGGTGTTTTTCTGCCTACAAACAAACAAAAGAACTTTTCACATGTCTGTCATGAATATTCAACAACTTCACCCACTCTTTCTCCCTCAATGCATGCCATCTTTTTAATTTCAACTAATACATCTTATAATGGCACCCCTACCAAAACTAAAAATTGCAAGTGTTTTTTTGTGTTTTTTTTTCCTTTAAACAAATGTAGGTCTGAAATACTCTTTGCTCTAGGTAAAGAAGGGATATTTGCACTTCTAGCACACAAGAACTTTTACTTTTGTCAGAATATATTCAAATACCTTTGCTGGTCCTCCATCTGAGCTTGTGAACAGAACACTAAGGAGTGATAGCACAACCACATCACTGTGCTCAAATAGCAACAACGTCCTAGACAAAAAAGAAAAAAAAGAAGATAGACATAAGCACTTAGCCCATTTACAAGGGGATTGTTKCATGAGCTTGATATATACTATTTCAGCTAAAACTCAGTGAAATGGAAGTCAGAGATTTAACCTGCATTTTCTATAGGAAGTTTAAAAACTTTGAAAGGATAACTCTAAAAAAATCAAAGCCTTCACCAGAAATGTATCTAGCTGGTGACAGCTAAACATGTCATAAAACATAGCTCAAGTAACATATTACAATTATTCATTTAWAGATTACTTCAAATTGTAATCTTTTTTTAGTGCAACAAGATACTTGCTCAAAGTGAAACTAATATTCCCATAACCATATTGTACGTAAACTACTGTTTCTACTTTCTAGCCMCCGAAAAAAGAAGTCCTGCTCCGCTATATTACATAATGCTTATTGAGGTATTAATGATCCAGTAGTTTATATATCCCTAGAGCCTCTTAATGGCTGAAATTGAGAATTTCTGACTTGTATGCTGTCTCCTTCAGGTAGCAGAGATCAACTGACAAGCTGTATTGACAGCTTTCCAGAGCAGAACACAAAAGTAACAGTCTCTCTCAGGTTTACCAAATGCTTCTGCTGTTCTCTTCAGTATAGCAATGCAGTCTACCAGTGACCATATTAGTGGTTTTGTTTGTAAGACTGTCAGCAATCAGAAAGACACTACAGTACTTCCTTAAGAAATCTTCTTATACTTAGGTATACCTTCTCCTGTGCAAAAGATGAAGTTTCAATTTGATAAATGCACAATTTAAGGCTCTACTTTCACTCCCACTTTTCTAAACTGTTAACCATCATTTTGGTAGTCTAACTTTTTCTTTTTTTTTTACTGTTATGATGAAATTCAACAGTACTGCTAAGGAATACCACAAGTAATTATACGCACTAATGCTGCCAAATTGCAACATAGCACAGACATAAGATCAGAGACTAAAACAGAGCTTTGCAACAAATGGGGAAAGGAATTCTAGTCACCTGACACAGTAATGCAAACTGCTATTGCTAGCTGCCAAGCCATGGATTTCAAACAGTTAAGTAAACAAATGTGATTATACAGATGAGACTAGGGAAACAAAGAAAACCACAGTCAGCACAATAGGCAGTAATCTTACTGTGTCTGTCACATCAATAATTTAAGCACTATCAAGAATGTCACTGGCATCTTGTCAAACAAATGATAAAGAGAATTAAGAGACATTTCTACATAGCTCTTTCCAAGCACAACAGAATTTACAGAAAAAAACAGAAAAATCATTTAAAAATTCAAAAAAAAAAAAATCAAGCAAGTGGCTGGCATCATGGGCTAACAAATACAAAATGAAAAACAACAGCCAACACAGGGAAAAGTCACAAAAATTAGCTTAAAAGGGTAAAAACATTATTTACTGTACATATTTACCTCAGTGGTCCACAAAGAGTAAGGCCAAAAAACCACAAGAGTGAAATGATACATCCCACAACAGCATGCTTAAAAATTTTGATCCACTACAAGAGAAAGATATTTCATTAACATTTTCTCCAGCTTCAAATTAAACTCCATTGTTAACAATCTTTTAGCACAGTGGCTCCAGAACTAGGGAGGAAAACATGCCCCTCAAAGTCTGCAAAATGTAGAGTATGATTACTTCCTTCTTGCCTACTTTGCCAAGCAGTTTGTTTGGACAAAATAAAAATTGGGTTTTCTACTTCCTTCCTACTATGTTCTATAGTACAGTTTGAGAGCTCTTCAAAAAACCAAACAATCCCCAGTCTTATAGACACAGGCTGAAGAACTGTGAGCATTTACCTGTCAAAAATTGTTGATCTTGTAATATATTGTATATATCTGATATACGAACACAATGCTAACTAAAACATCCAAGATAAAGAGACTAAGACCTTAAATCTATCAATATTTATGCATGTGTTTGATTCTTTCTTCAGAAAGTAGTACATAATTCAACTGGGACTATTCTAACATGGTAAACTTAAAACACAAGCTTTAAAACAATTTGGTTTTAGAAATATATTGAAGATGATAAAGCACCTACAACAAATACCTTATCTTCAAAATCTAGAATCTAGCAAAATGGAAAACGTGAACAGACATATTTTTCCGAATGCAAATCAGATGTGATTTATTTCTAGTCACACTTTAAAATTCTGCCAAAACATTAATCATAAAAGCAGCTACATTTGGATTATTTCTGAAGCTACTCTTCAAGTTTCTCTACTTAGCATATACTGGTAAGAGCAAACATTGTGCACGTATAAAGTTTTTGCACACACAATTGCATATAAACAAGATGAATAGAGAACAGGTGAAAGAAGGAAAAGTTTATTTCTTTCAAATAGCAGAGTCCAATTCAACCAACTCTGACTTCTCTGCAGACTGGAAATTCAAMAAAAGTCTGAAGAGCAATTAGGCTCAACCTTCAACACAATGCAGCATGCAAAAAACCACTCTTATGAAGGAGGCAGAATTGGAGCACTTCTGCATTCTGACAGTCCAGAATCTGCCATTTTGGAATTGTCAAAGTCAGCTAAACAGACAGAAAAAAATTCTTAAAAATTCTGTTCTCAAAGCAGATGCTTGTGCGGAATCAGAGACCAACCTTTTCACCATACTTTCAACTATTTGCATGACAGCTGACAAATCTAAAAATGCAGATCATTTTTTACAGCACAGTTAAACACTTAATCCATCTGGAAAATGTGGCTGCAATTTTCATAACTCTCTTCCCACTTTCTGAGCAATTTCTGGTAAGAGTCATGTTTCAAAAATATCTACAAAGACGTGAATTACTATTACTATTCACCATATATGTCAACTCACCTGACGCTTGGTCACCGCTTTTCCAGAAGAAAATGGTTTTTGAAACAAAACCATAAAAAATGCAGACCTGTTAAAAGGAGAACATTTTCTCTATTAGCATATTAGCAAACAGCTTTTTATTCAGACCAGCTCTAAAGAGCTAAGTCCCTCCCTTCTCACATCATACTCAGTTTATAGAACAGCTACCTCTACATTTTCTACAAAGACAATATTTGTATTCTCTCTACTGCTTCACTTCTATCAGGTATGAATAAAGAAGTTCATGCAGGTGTGTTTCAGTTCTGGTCAATTTTACGCATAAATTCTTCAGAGAAGAGCTAATGAGAAGTTTTTCCATGATTTACAAAGACCAAAATAACTGATTTCCTCAGAGAAAAGTTTTGAGGAGAAATAGAGTTACAATAATAATACYGTATTTTTATTAGCAAAGTACATATATCCAAAAGCTTCTCCGTATACGGAACATCGAATACTGCATCTTGTTAGAAATGGTAAAAAAAAGAATACGCTCCTTTCTCAACTGTGATCAAGAACAAGTGAAGGGGAGAGAAGCTAAGGTGTTTGGGAACACTCAAATGAGAAGCTCAAATTTAAATAATTTAAATAATTAATGAATTTAAATAATAGGTAAGAGTGTGAAAGACAACTCAGCCAAGTTTATTACASAAATGCTCTTCCAAAACATATCAGCTGAACATGAAGCAAGATTATGCCTGCCTGCTGGCAAAGGCTGATGCTGTAACACTTGCTATTAGTTTCTACACCTTAGTTCCCAATCAGGGAAAAATGGCAGTTGAAGCACACAGGAACTACAGAAATGTAAATGACAGAGAAGAAAACTTGTCTTCTATACTTTTTATAAGAAAATTTGGAAGCAATTGAGTTTCCTATGCTCAGGACTGCCACAGCATCATTCATTTTAAAGTAGTACAGACTCTGAAGTTTCTGAAGTTACAGCGAGCACACTTAAGAAGCAAAAACACTATAATCAGAATATTACTGGATCCACTACCATGCCTTTTCCTCCTCAATTAATCTGAATAACACAGAATACAAAGCATAAGCCTGACATGGACAAAAAAAATCACACAGAAAAAACATGCTGGAACCAGCGTATACCAGGCTGGGCTGTAAGCACACTCACCCCAGCTTTACTACGAAGATAAACTGTACAAGGTGGACCACTTTCAGAAGGTCATAGGATTCAAACAGCCCCAAGGCCTTCAGGAACTTGGTGAAGCACAGCAACACAATATACCGGGTCAGCCTGCAGGAGGGAAGACGACAGCCGCCCTGAGCCGCCCTGCCCGCCCCGCCGCCGGCAGGCGCCGCTGGGGGCGGCAGACATCCAACCCCCCTCCCCCCCGCCGCCGCGGCCGTTACCGGGCGCTGGGCACATCCACGGGCCCCAGCACGCCGCCGGCGGCCAAGGCCTGGCCGCTGTACTTCTCCTCCATGCCGGGGCGGCGGGCCCTGGCGCGGGGGGACCCTCAGGAGCCGCCTCGCCCGCCGCGGGGCCGCCTCATGCTCCTCCGCCAGGCCGGCAAGGGGCTGGGGGGAAG